>NC_057810.1:648246026-648248410 GCF_018294505.1 Triticum aestivum
AATTTCTAGTAGAACCAATCATCGAGTTCAACATGATTGTCATGATATTATAAGCGTTCATATATAACACCACAAAAGCAAATCACTTAAGTTCAGAACGAAGAACACGGACATGAAAGGACAAGTACTAATTAAGAGCAGGATGAAGAACTAGCTAAATCACTCCTGCTAGCTACTCTCTCTCTGGTAAAATAGCATAGAACATGTATAGCTCTCCTGATTGATCATACTGGAGCATGCCGATGAACCTGTCTCCTAATCGTGGGCTGCGCTTCTCATTGCTGCCCCCTAGTACTTCTCTGCGATCATTAACAATTTTTCTCCAATCTTTCACTATTAAGCATTCATCGCTTCTAGAAATCCTGAATGCATTCATGTGCAATGCAGGATATCTTGGCCTTATGCTAACAATTGACATCTGACCTTTAGTCTCGATCCCCTGAGGCACAACTGTCATCGGGAGTCCCTGTTGAAAAACATCGTATAGTACTTAATTAATATACTTAGCAATGAAAGTTTAGCAAAAAAAATATGTATGCAAAATATGCACTGATCAGGACAGATAGTAAATATCTTACCATCATTCCTAAATAGATGTGACCGTAGTTCAATACCATCACTATTGGTCGCACGTTTTGAGTACTAACATTTCCAAGTGCAGGAAAAAAATTTGTCTTGACAGTATGAAGATCCTCAAGCCATGAAACATAATGACTTATCTCCTCGCAGTTTAGTTCAGCTCCGGGACAGTAGAAGGTCCTCTCTACCAAGCGCCGGACATGTTTGGTTGAATGGAGATAAGTTGTCAATAGAAATTAGTTGTCAGTTATTTTTGAAATAAGCAATATCAAAGACAAAAATATATTTGAGAAGAACTCACATAATGGTAGAACTGGAGGCGTCTGCACATCGACCCATATGTCTCTATTACCTTCAATATCATCTTCCGGACGAATATCAAAGGTGATAACCATACCAGGCTCAAATGCATAAGCCTTGCATAGTGCTTGCCAAGTTTTGCATTCAAAATAGGTGTACGTGTGTGCATTGTATACTCTGACGTTGAAAGTATAACCATCATGCTCAGTTTTCAGGTAAGCTCTCTTTACCTCCATAGTTTCCATATCTTTGAAACCTATCTTATCCAAGACAAAAATTCTTGCATGGCATGGGATGCACTAGTACAATAGTGAAAATAAAAAATTATAAGTCAGGCAAATGAAGCATATATAAGTCATGCTTAATCACAAAAACAGACTTGTCATTGTGACTTACTGTATCGAATTCGAAAGTCTCATCCAGCTTGATGCTGAATCGCCTACCATCAACAAGGAAATTTCTGTCGCACTGGTCGCGCTCGTCTTCACAGTATGTGCACATACCGAAATTTTTTCCGTCGTCAGACGACATTTCCTATGTTCATATTAGGCGAAACATTAAACACTTACTAATTCAATTAATTCAACTACTTCTATTAATTCAACTAAGCATTTACTAAAAAAACTAGTTATATTAATTCAATTAGTTCAACTAAGCATTTACTAAAAATAAACTAGTTATATTAATTCAATTAGTTCAACTAAGCATTTACTAAAAATAAACTAGTTCTATATATTAATTCAACTAGTTCAACTAAGCATTTACTAAAAATAAACTAGTTCTATATATTAACTCAACAAGTTCAACTAAGCATTTACTAAAAATAAACTAGTTCTAATCCTCCATCTCTTTCTCAGACTTATCCCACTTAGGTGAAACATTAAACACTTATTACTATCTAACATTAATTAATATCTAGCCAATTCAAATATATATCTAACTATATTCATCTCTAACAATTGGCATTACTATATATTTAACTTTTCTATCTAATTCATATAACATTCGACATTAATCTAACATTTATATAAACTCAAAATATATAAAAACATTAAATAAACAGAAAACTCATTAACAAATAATATTTTAATTAGATAATCAAATCTCAGATACGACAATTTTCTTACTAAAAATAAACTAGTTATATTAATTATTCAACTAGTTCAAATCTCATATCCCTAAATAAACTAGTTCGACAATTTTCTTACTAAAAATAAACTAGTTATATTAATTATTCAACTAGTTCAAATCTCACATACCTAGCTAATTAATATTTAGTTAAATTTTCTAAAAAACAGAAAACAGAAAACAGAAAATAAGTAAAATGTGTGTCTGTGTGTATGTGTGTGTATGTGTGTAGTGTGTGTATGTGTGTGTACGCCGCCCCATACGCCGCCGCCCCGTACGTACGAGCGGGGGCGCCGGCGTACGGGGCGGGCCGGGGGTGCCGGCGCGCGCGGGTGCGAGAGACGTACGTACGGGGCCGCGGCGACGCCGACGGACGG
>NC_057810.1:648248422-648289559 GCF_018294505.1 Triticum aestivum
GACGGGCAGCGGCGGGGACAGCGACGACGACGACGGACGACGGGCGACGGGCGGCGACGACGGGATCGAGCGGCGCGCGGCGATGTCGCGAGAGGTTGGAGACGAAGTGGGGAGATGTAACTGAAATTTTCGTAAGTGCTATATATATAGGATGGGACTTTAGTACCAGTTGGAGCCACCAACCGGTACTAAAGGCCTGTTTTGGCCAGGCCAAGAGGCGGGAAGAGCAGGCCTTTAGTACCGGTTGGTGGCTCCAACCGGTACTAAAGGGTGATCTTTAGTACCGGTTGGAGCCACCAACCGGTACTAAAGGCCTCGCGCTGCCACCCCAAAGTTTAGTCCCACCTCGCCGGGCGAAGGGCAGCCACACTGGTTTATAAACCCAGCCGCGGCTACCTCTTTGAACTCCTCTATATAGCAGGCTTGTGGGCCTAAATTCTGCGCGCTGCCCTGTGAGTCTGCTGGGCCTTTAAGGCCTGTAATTGCATGCCTGTGGCCTAGCAGGCCCATAGGGCAGCGCCCCAATTTTTTATTATAGTTTTTTCTTTTCTGCTTTATTTTCTTCTATTTATTTCTGCATAGTTTTTTGTATAATTTTTTCTTTTCTGTTATATTTATTTTCTTCTATTTATTTCTGAGTAGTTTTTCATCTAGTTTGCCAAAATTCAACATTTTCAGAATCATTTTGTAGTGATTTTCAATTTCACGGTCATTTTATATAGTTTTTTTCTTTTCAGCTATTTTTTTTTCTGCAAAACTTGATGGTCAAAGTCTCGAGTTATAACCAAAGTTTAAAAAAAAGACATGTCGACGTGCAATTAGTTTTTGCCATAACAGAAGAAGTCCGGAGTTGTAATAAGTTATTAAAAATAAAAAAGAGGTGCAATGCTCGTTAATTTACTTCAAGCCTTTCGGAATAGTGTAAACTGCACTGCGCATAGCTCCGTGCAGTCTACCATATTCCTGAAGGCTTGAAGCTAAGCAACGTGAGCATTGAGCCTCTTCTTCATCGTCTCTGCACTCAGGGCTTATAAACTGCTCCTAGTCCCTCTCTCTTCGCGAGGTGGGACTAAAAAACAGCTTACTAAGAAACTGTAGTACTGGTTCATCCATGAACCGGTACTAAAGGTGCTCGTGGGGCCCAGCCTTACCTGACACAACCTCATTAGTACCAGTTCGTGGCACGAACCGGCGCTAAAGGTTCGCCATGAACCGGTACTAAACATCTCCTCCCACCTAGCAGTTGGTGCATACTGAAAGCAAAAAATATAAGAGCATTTAGATCATGATCTTATATTTCTTTACAGTCTAAATTGTCAATATGATCTTATAACATCAAAAATACTTTGATCATCAATGATCTTTGTGTGTACAATCTGAATTGTCAATATGAGTCATCAACGATTTATAAACCGATGAAGACTCATATTGCGGCCACAAATTCTACACATAGAGTTCAATGAAGACCAAGTGCTTGTGATAGTTTGAGAAATAACATATTTAAGGTGGTAAAAGGCTTGTTAGGGGAGCGAGGTGGGACTAAAAACAGCTTGCCATAACCTCATTAGTACCGGTTCGTGGTACGAACCGGCACTAAATTGTGATGGTGGGGCCATAGCCTGACCGCAGGCTGACACAACCTCTTTAGTACCGGTTCGTGGCATGAACCGGTACTAAAAGTTCGCCACGAACCGGTGCTATTGATCGCTGCCACGAACCGGCACTAATGTACACATTAGTGCCGGCTGAAATTCAAACCGGCACTATCGTGCTTCACATTTGACCCTTTTTCTACTAGTGTTGGTATATACGCATGAAGAAACTCCATGCAGATGGATCGTTTGGACTCACCTGATTTTGAATCACTTGAGACATGCAAATCATACCACATGGACAAGATGACTGAAAGGCCTCGTTTTCAGTGAAATGGAACAAGAAAGCAACTTGTTGGAAATAATACATTTTGATGTGTGCAGTCCAATGAGTGCTGAGGCACGCAGTGGATATCATTATGTTCTTACTCCCCAGATGATTTGAGTAGATGCCAAGTGTATTTACTTGATGAAACAAAAGTCTGAATTATTGAAAGGTACAAGTAATTTCAGAGTGAAGTTGAAGATCGTCGTGACAAAAGGATAAAATGTCTATGATATGATCATAGAGATGAATATCTGAGTTACGAGTTTGGCACACAATTAAGACATTGTGGAAATTGTTTCACAACTAATACCTCCTGGAACACCATAGTGTGATGGTGTGTCCGAACATCATAACTGCACCCTATTGGATATGGTGCATACCATGATGTCTCTTATCGAATTAACACTATCGTTTATGGGTTAGGCATTAGAGACAACCACATTCACTTTAATAGGGCACCACACAATTCCATTAAGATGACACCGTATGAACTATGGTTTAGAGAAACCTAAGCTGTCATTTCTTAAAAGGTTTGGGGCTGCGACGCTTATGTGAAAAAGTTTCAGGCTGATAAGCTCGAACCCAAAGCGGATAAATGCATCTTCATAGGACACCCAAAAACAGTTGGGTATACCTCCTGTCGGTGTCAAAACCGGCGGATCTCGGGTAGGGGGTCCCGAACTGTGCGTCCAGGCGGATGGTAACAGGAGACAAGGGACACGATGTTTTTACGCAGGTTCGGGCCCTCTTGATGGAGGTAAAACCCTACGTCCTGCTTGATTAATATTGATGATGTGGGTTACAAGAGTAGATCTACCACGAGATCAAGGAGGCTAAACCCTAGAAGCTAGCCTATGGTATGATTGTTGTAATGGTTGTTGTGTCCTACGGACTAAAGCCATCCGGTTTATATAGACACCGGAGAGGGCTAGGGTTACATAGAGTCGGTTACAATGGTAGGAGATCTACATATCCGTATCGCCAAGCTTGCCTTCCACGCCAAGGAAAGTCCCATCCGGACACGGGACGAAGTCTTCAATCTTGTATCTTCATAGTCTTGGAGTCCGGCCGATGATGATAGTCCGGCTGTCCGGACACCCCCTAGTCCAGGACTCCCTCAGTAGCCCCCGAACCAGGCTTCAATGACGATAAGTCCAGCACGTTTGTAGTCTTCGGCGTTGCAAGGCGGGTTCTCCTTTAAGTTCAATGTACCTGCCGAACAGTGTCCGGCTTCCTTATCAATGTCGCGCTTCTTGGCTTCCACGCCCAATAATGGCCTTCTTCCACGCGTCGCACGAATGCGAAAAGCTAGGGTATCTTTTATGTTTTACCCCCTAGCTGCGCAAATAACCTGCCTATAAGAGAGGCAGGAATCCAGATCCAAATCACACCATCTTCCTCCCGCGAGTACTCATTGGAGCGCTTCTGACCAAAAATCCATTCCATCATGGACCGTCAACGCGGCTCCTTTTCTCGCGCTCCCAGTCCTCCGCCAGGAGATTGGAGGAGATGTTCTGTTCCGCACAGCGAGCTGGTGACGCTCCAAGCGGAGGGATATCTTCCTCCGGCCTTTATGGTTCCGGTTCGAGCTGGGCTGGCCACCTACAAAGGTGGGAAGCAAGCGGAGCCACCCCTAGTCCCTCTAAAGGGGAGCGGGTATGCTTCATCCCTTATCTAATAAGGGGGCTCGGATTTCCTGTACATCCGTTCCTCCGCGGGCTCCTGGAGTTCTACGGACTCCAGCTCCATCACCTAACGCCCGCCTCTATTCTGCATATCGCGGGTTTCGTAGCTCTTTGCAAGCTATTCCTGGGCATTGAGCCCCATTTCGCACTGTGGAAGAGGCTATTCTGCCTCGTACCCCGCTCTCACGAGGGGTCAATATATCAAGTGGGCGGTGCCGAAATATGGCGCATCGTCGGGACCGGATATCTATCCGGAACCCCTAAGAAGGTGTCCGAAGACTAGCCTTCGGAATGATTTTATATAGAAGACGCTCCACTGCCGGACCCAGTTCGGATCGGCCTCCCTGAGTTTAGCAATGCTCCACTGAAGAAACGCCTAAGTTGGCGCCCGCGGAGCCCTCAGCTGGAGGAAGACAAGAGCGTCCATCATTTGATGGGCCGGATAAGGTTGCTGGCCCATTACGGATTGACCATGATCGGAGTCATGGCCACGTGCATTATGCGGGGGGTGCAGCCGCTGCAATACAGGGGCCATCCCATGTGGGATTTCAACGGGGAGGACGATGCCACCCGTCACGGCCGTAAGTGGCCGGGATCGGCCGAGGATCTGGTGAAGATTCTATCCGGCCTGTACAAGGGGGAGAAGGAGGACTTCCTCCGCATGAACCCATTGAATGGGTTCTCCATGAATAACCCTCGGAGCTGGGTAAGCGGACGTTTATGCATCCGACCCGTGCTTTCAAAGCCGAGTGCCTTACTCTGTGATTTTGACGCAGGAACTGCGCCGGGATGTGGAGGACATTCACAGTCCGGCTCCACAACCCGAGGATCCGGGAAGATCCCTTGATCCGACCTCCGAAGAGGATCCGGGTATAAAGGTGGAGCTAATTGACGGGGTGTTCCACCAACTCAGCATGGACAACGCTCTAGTCGCCATTACGGCCGACTACCCCGGCTTGTCACCGGCTTCCCAGGTACTTATGACCGAATTCCTAACACCATTACTCCATCCTCGCGCATTTCTGACCACCGTACACAACGGTGTCTTGCAGGTGGTGCCTTCAAGGTGGGAAGCCGAACCCGCGGCGGCTGACCAACAAGGGTCAGTCTGGCCCAGCAGACGGAAGAGGAGCGCGGCGCGGATTGAAACGTCGCTGCAAAGGTATAGCTCATGGTTCGTTATTTAGAGCAACGTTCCTAGGAAGCGTTTGAGTGCTTATAACTTTTGTAGGAGAAAAAGCGCCCACCGGACTGCGGGCGTAGAGGTTGCCAACCCAGCCTCTACCAGCCAAGCTCCAGCGCCTGGTCTGGAGGGGGAGGCGAGTGCAAGGCGCGAGCCGGATACTCCTCCAACGGAGGATGCCGATAGACTGTCCGCCACCAAGTCTAAGGTGGAGAGCGCCATGAACCACAGGCGCCGCCGGATAGTTTTTCGTGACGCATGCTTCTCCCCTGAGGCGTTGAATGCCTTTAACGCAGGGGACGCGCACCTCCGTGCCGCTCAAGATGGTTTGACCAGAGCCACGGAGTAGTATGTAAAAGACATACGGGTAAGAGATTTTAATAGTAGTATATGCCAGTAGCCCCCGAGACTTAAAGTAGCTATATTAACTGATTTAAGGATCATTTGAACTGTAGGATCTTACAAAGAAGAATACCCAACTGTCTCAGGAGCTGCAAGAGTGTAAGGCCCAACTTGAGGCCGCACTCGCTGCCGCAGGAGGAAACATAGGGACCCCTCCTGGTAACACATTATTTAAAAATATAAGTGGTGTGCGGCCTGCGCGCAAGTCTAATAATGACGTTGCAGGTGCTGCCGGACAAGATCCGGACAGGCAAGAACTACTGCGCCAGCTGAAGGCCGGCGAGAGGGTGCTGCATAAGGTGCAGCAAGAAAGGAACAAGCTCCAGGATGCCCACGCCCAGCTTGGAGAAGAGCTGAAAGATGTTCGGGCCGAGCTATCTGGCTCCGTTAAGGAGAGTCAGCGGCTTCGTCGCGGCATCTATAGTAAGTGCTTGAGCGAACTCCTTTGAAAAGAAGAGTTCGGCGAGGAAGTCAATTGACAAAATATGTCTTTAGGTATACTCACAGGTCGTCCTGCGGAGGAGATGCCCGTATCAACGGGTGATCAACTTCCCGAGCTGTTGCAACTGCTCGAACGAGTTCGGCAGGCAATGAGCGGCGTCGTCCAGGCTTTATGGCCAGCCCTCCCCTACCCGGAGGCCTTGGGGAGCTTGCGGAGAAGCTTCAGGGAGTGCGGTAGCGCTTCCGTTTATGGAAGATTTCAGCCTGCCGCCAAGGTGCCAGGGAGGCCTGGGCCATGGTGAAGACGCGGTACAAGAAGGCGGATCCCAACCACATGGCCGAGGTCGGACCTGTGGGGCCCGATGGGAAGGAGCTCCCTGTGAGTTTAGTATACGGCCAAGTAGAGTTGGCCGCTAAATTTTCCCAACGGGACTGTAAATTAGACAGCATGTTAGACGGGATTGAGGAGGAATACAGTCAGTCGATTTGACAATGTATTTTAAAATGACATGTAAAATGCCTTCTAGCCGGATTGTAGATCGTTTGTCTTTGCCGACCTTTTCGCTTCAACCTCGGGACCCTAGAGTCCGGAGTGTGTCCGAATACCTTCTCGGTTAAGAAACAACCGGGGCATGCATGGAGACCAGGCGTAGGGGTCATTAGTGCTTTATCAGACAAGTGCCCAACTAGTTATGTTATATTACATGGTTAGTAAGAAACATCTTCCAGGGAGAATAGTTCTGTTAAGGGTTCCTTTCCTCTGGGGAGGCATGCCCTAAAGTGCATGTCTGGACTGCGAAAAGAGCAGGATAACATCTGGGGGCAGATAAATAAATTGGTAAAAAATCATCTTTCAAATCACCGACCGAATATTCCCTTAATAATGCTAGCTTTCGGCTTCACCCAGTCTGAGGTACACATCCGGCTGACCCGGCAGTAACAATCGCAGAGGTGCTCCCTTTACCTCCTAGCCGAACAATCGGGAACGTAGGGGTAAGCACAGGAGCCAGGCAACCCAGCTTGGCCAAAACTTAAGTCATATCGATGCATATATTGGTGAATAAAAGGTACACGTGGAAGTTTGACACGCGTGCTGGGCATGAAGCCCTTATAATTAAGCTTCTGGTAAGGAAGCCCCCAGGTATAATGAGTGCGGATAGCACATCAATTGCATGCGAACGATGCACAAGTAAGCCTTTTAAGGCTTTGATGAATAAGGGTGAGAGAAAAAAGATAAACAAAAGACAACTGAAGTGTAAAAAATTTGGACGGGGGAAAGGGACGAACTCTTAGTCCGGCGCTAGGCATAGAATCTTCGGAGGCGGGCTGCGTTCCATGGGTTCGGCTCGAGTCGGTTGTCCGACGCATTTCGTAGACGGTACGCTCCGCCGGTCAAGACTTGATCGATGATGAAGGGGCCTTCCCATTTGGGCTTGAGCTTGTCCTTTTTCTTGTCCGGCAGGCGTAGAACTAGTTCGCCAACGTTGTAAGTCTTGGCCCGTACTTCTCTGCTTTGATATCTTCGAGCCTGCTGCTGATAGAATGCGGAACGAGCCTTGGCGACGTCGCGTTCTTCCTCCAATGCATCCAAGCTGTCCTGCCGATCCAGCTCGGCTTCTCTTTCTTCGTACATGCGCACTCGAGGTGAGTCATGAATGATGTCGCAGGGCAGAACTGCTTCTGCGCCATATACCATAAAAAATGGTGTGAATCCGGTAGTACGGTTGGGCGTTGTCCGCAGCCCCCAGAGTACGGAGTCGAGCTCCTCTACCCAGTGCGTGTCAGATTTCGTAAGGGACCGCACTAGTCTGGGTTTGATGCCGCTCATTATTAGACCATTCGCTCGTTCCACTTGACCGTTGGTTTGAGGATGATAGACTGAAGCGTAATCGAGCTTAATGCCCATATTTTTGCACCATGATTTAACCTCGTCGGCCGTGAAGTTCGTGCCGTTGTCGGTGATGATGCTGTGGGGAACACCATAACGGTGTACTACCCCGGATATGAAGTCTATCACTGGTCCGGACTCTGCCGTTTTAACTGGCTTGGCCTCTATCCATTTGGTGAATTTATCCACCATGACCAATAGGTACCTTTGCTTGTGGGTTCCCCCTTTAAGTGGTCCAACCATGTCAAGCCCCCAGACCGCGAACGGCCAGGTAATGGGTATAGTTTTGAGGGCGGTGGGTGGCATATGGCTCTGATTAGCAAAGAGCTGACAACCGACGCATCTTTGGACTAAGTCCTGAGCATCTGCCCGGGCCGTCGGCCAATAAAATCCTGTACGGAATGCCTTTCCTACAAGGGCCCGGGCTGCAGCGTGGTGTCCGCCTAGTCCAGCGTGAATTTCAGCCAGAAGGTCTCGCCCTTCCTCTTCGGAGATACACCTTTGAAGGACTCCAGTTGTGCTTTCCTTATAGAGTTCTCCCTCATGGACCTTGTAGGCTTTAGATCGCCGAACTATGCAGCGGGCCTCATTTTGGTCTTCGGGAAGTTCCTGCCTAAGGAAGTAGGCTAGGAATGGCTCTGTCCACGGGGCGATTACTGCCATTATGTCGTGGGCTGAAGGTGTTATTTCATCGGCTGAATCGCCAAATATGTCAGATTGCTCTGTGTCGGTTGCTGCGGCTGATTCCGGTTTGTTATTTCCGGACTCCTCTTCCCATAGTACGGATGGCTTAAACAGCCGCTCCAGGAAGATGTTTGGAGGGACTGCGTCACGTTTTGCGCCGATGCGTGCCAATACGTCGGCCGCTTGGTTATTATCCCTGGCTACGTGGTGGAATTCAAGTCCTTCGAACCGAGCTGACATTTTAAGGACAACGTTACGATAGGCTGCCATTTTCGGATCCTTGGCGTCAAAGTCTCCATTTACTTGGGATATTGTGAGGTTTGATTCTCCGCGCACCTCTAGGCGTTGAATGCCCATGGAGATTGCCATCCGGAGGCCATGTAAGAGGGCTTCGTATTCGGCTGCGTTGTTGGAGTCCGTGTACATTATCTGAAGTACGTATTGGACTGTGTCCCCGGTTGGGGACGTCAATACGATGCCAGCCCCCAATCCGGCCAACATTTTGGAGCCGTCGAAGTGCATAATCCAATTCGAGTATGCGCCGTACTCTTTAGGGAGTTCGGCTTCAGTCCACTCAGCGACAAAGTCAGCCAAAACTTGCGACTTTATAGCTCGCCGGGGTTTGTAAGTTATATCGAATGGTAAGAGCTCAATGGCCCATTTTGCAATCCTGCCCGTCGCGTCGCGGTTGTTTATAATGTCATTTAGGGGTACTTCAGAGGCCACTGTTATCGAACACTCTTGAAAGTAGTGTCGGAGCTTCCGGGATGCCATGAACACCGCATACGCTATCTTTTGATAGTGCGGGCAACGGGACTTGCAAGGAGTTAAAACGGTGGATACGTAGTACACTGGTTTTTGAAGAGGGAATTTATGCCCTTCTGTCTCTCATTCTACGACGAGTACCGCGCTTACAACTTGATGTGTTGCCACGATGTATAACAACATTGGTTCGCCCAGGTTAGGCGCAGCCAGGACCGGATTTGTTGCCAATATGGCTTTTATTTCTTCGAGTCCGGCAGTGGCAGCATCCGTCCACTCGAAGTGTTCGGTGCGTCTTAGGAGGCGATAGAGGGGCAACGCCTTTTCTCCCAAATGGGAGATAAAGCGGCTGAGAGCCGCCACGCATCCAGTTAATTTTTGGATCTGTTTGAGGTCTTTTGGAATATCCAGTTGTGACAGAGCTCGGATCTTGGCCGGGTTTGCTTCACTTCCTCTACCGGATACAATGAAGCTCAAGAGCTTTCCGGCTGGTACGCCGAAAACGCATTTTTCCGGATTCAGCTTGATGTCATATGCTCGGAGGTTGTCGAATGTGACCCTCAAATCGTCTACTAGAGTTTTGACGTGTTTGGTTTTGACGACTACGTCGTCTACATATGCCTCTACTGTTTTACCGATCTGGGTAGCCAGACATGTCTGAATCATGCGCTGATATGTTGCGCCGGCATTTTTAAGTCTGAAGGGCATCGTGTTGAAGCAGAATGGTCCATATGGAGTAATGAATGCCGTTGCGGCTTGGTCCGCTTCCGCCATCTTGATTTGATGGTAGCCGGAGTATGCGTCCAGGAAGCACAATGAATTGTGCCCTGCGGTAGCATCGATTATTTGGTTGATGCGGGGGAGGGGGAAGGGATCCTTTGGGCAGGCCTGGTTGAGGTCTTTAAAATCGACGCATAGGTGCCAGGATTTGTCCTTCTTTGGTACCATTACCAGGTTTGCTAGCCAATCTGGATGTTTGATGTCTCTGATGAATCCGGCTTCCAATAGCTTGGCTAGTTCTTCTCCCATTGCCTGTCTTTTGGGTTCGGAAAATCGTCGAAGAGCCTGTTTGACAGGCTTGAACCCTTTTAGGATATTTAGGCTATGCTCTGCCAATCTGCGTGGGATTCCCGACATACCTGAAGGGTGCCAAGCAAAAATGTCCCAATTTTCCCGAAGGAATTCTCGCAGTGCAGCGTCTACATCAGGGTTCAACTGTGTCCCGATGGAGGCCGTCTTTGTCGGGTCCATTGGATGGACCTGGAATTTTACTATTTCGTCCGCTGGTTTAAAGGAGGTGGACTTGGATCTCTTATCGAGTATCACACCGTCCCTATTCACCGTAGAGCGCAGCGCGGTGAGTTCTTCTGCCGCTAGGGCTTCGGATAGTGCCTCCAGGGCTAATGCGGCTATCTTGTTTTCGGCGCGGAGTGCTATGTCCGGATCACTAACGAAAGTGATTATTCCGCCGGGCCCGGGCATTTTGAGCTTCATGTACCCGTAATGGGGTACGGCTTGAAAAATTGTGAATGCCTCTCGCCCTAATATAGCATGATATCCGCTGCTGAACGGGGCCACTTGGAACGTGACTTCTTCGGACCTGTAATTGTCGGCGAGCCGAACACCACATCAAGTGTGATTTTTTCGGGGCAGCGCGCTTCCCGGCTAGGGATTATTCCTCTGAAGGTTGTGCTGATTCGCTCAATGCGGCTCCAGTCTATTTCCATTTTTTGAAGAGTTTCCTCGTAGATGAGGTTTAATCCGCTGCCGCCATCCATGAGTACCTTGGTAAGTCGAAAGCCGTCCACTATTGGACTGAGGACCAATGCGGCTGGTGCTCGGGCTGTTCAGAATTTAGGTTCGTTGCTGGCGTTGAAGGTGATGGCCGCGTCGCTCCAAGGATTTGTTGTTGCTACTTGGTAGACTTCGGCGAGGCTGTGGATTGTTCGTTTCCGCATATTGTTTGATGCGAAAGTTCCGAAGACTGTTGATACCGTACCGGTATTGTTGGTGTGGTTTTCCGGGGCTAGAAGCTCCTCGCCACTTTTGGCCACCTGCCGTAATATCCAACATGCTCGAAGGCTATGTGTTGGGGTGGCGCCCTCTGTACTGTGAATTTTACAGGGTCCGCTAAGCCATCCCTCCAGTACGGTTTCGTGCCCTTTATGGGGTTTCTGCTTTTTAGTTTTTGTACCTGGTGCCTGAGTGTAATGCACCCTTTTGTTGCGGACTAGGGTTGTATTCGGGGCCGGATTGTCCCAAAACTTATTTTCGGTTTTCCGGAAACTCTCCATTGCACAGTACTTTCGTACTATGGACGCCAAGTCGGCGAAGCATGTGGTTTCACGACGGCTGACGGCGTTCAAGATTCCCTCATTCGTGCAATTATTGCAAAAGATTGAGATTGCATTTTCCTCTCGGTAGTCCTTTATCCTGTCCATAACCAGGAGGAATCTGGCCCGGAAATGATGTACTGTTTCAACAGGCTCTTGCCGGATTAGAGATAGATCGCATGTGTCTGGGTGAGTGGGTGGAATTGAGTCCGGAGCCCTACCCATCTCAAGGCTCAAGGGCCAAGAAGTTCCCGAATTCGGAAGCTTGGAAAGTGGAACGTTGTCCAACGAGTCCGGTCCGATGCCTGACTTTAGGTTCAGCGTTTGATCGAAGTCTGTCCCTCAGCGGGAATTCGGCATGGAGGGTTCGGAAGACCGGACATGACTAGTTTTCAATATAGGAGAAGAGTCGCCGCGATGTTCCTCTACCACCACGACGTGGTGGGTAACCTGGGGAGAGTTAATCTCTCTCAGATCGGTTTTAAGCCCGATCTGATTGTAGTCTGTAGCGACTCCTAGGGTGGCGATGTGATCCAAGAGTTCGTTTACGGACGAGAGCTCTGTTGGATCCAGATGCTCGGCGAATTCCGAGTTGACGTGAAGATTGCTTTTGATGACCCGAGAGGTCATCGTCGAAGCGGTGGCCGAACAGGCGGTCATGAGAAAACCATCTAGCCAGATTGTTTGGCCGGCGGCCAAGGCTCCTTTGGCAAAGATACTGTCCTTGAAGACGGGAAGAGGCATCCTTCCTATCGGTGACGGCACAGAGGAACTCTCAATGAAAACACCAATGTCGGTGTCAAAACCGCCGGATCTCGGGTAGGGGGTCCCGAACTGTGCGTCCAGGCGGATGGTAACAGGAGACGAGGGACACGATGTTTTTACCCAGGTTCGGGCCCTCTTGATGGAGGTAAAACCCTACGTCCTGCTTGATTAATATTGATGATGTGGGTTACAAGAGTAGATCTACCACGAGATCAAGGAGGCTAAACCCTAGAAGCTAGCCTATGGTATGATTGTTGTAATGGTTGTTGTGTCCTATGGACTAAAGCCATCCGGTTTATATAGACACCGGAGAGGGCTAGGGTTACATAGAGTCGGTTATAATGGTAGGAGATCTACATATCCGTATCGCCAAGCTTGCCTTCCACGCCAAGGAAAGTCCCATCCGGACACGGGACGAAGTCTTCAATCTTGTATCTTCATAGTCTTGGAGTCCGGCCGATGATGATAGTCCGACTGTCCGGACACCCCCTAGTCCAGGACTCCCTCACCTCCTATCTCAGACCTGGAAGCAAAAGGGATTGTTTCTAGAATCGGGTCCTTTCTCGAGGAAAAGTTTCTCTCGAAAGAATTGAGTGGGAGGATGGTGGAGACTTGATAAGGTTATTGAACCATCACTTCAACCAGTGTGTAGCAGGGCACAGGAAGTTGTTCCTGTGGCACCTACACCAATTGAAGTAGAAGCTTATGATAGTGATCATGAAGCTTCGGATCAAGTCACTACCGTACCTCGTAGGGTGACAAGGATGCATACTACTTCAGAGTAGTACAGTAATCATGTCTTGAAGGTCATGTTGCTAGACAACAATGAACCTACGAGCTATGGAGAAGCGATGGTGGGCCCGGATTCCGACGAATGGCTCGAGGCCATAAAATCCGAGAGAGGATCCATGTATGAAAAAAAAGTGTAGACTTTGGAAGAACTACTTGATGGTCGTAAGGCTGTTGTGTACAGATGGATTTTAAAAGGAAGACGGACAATGATGGTAAGTATCGCCATTAAGAAAGCTCGACTTGTCGTTAAGATGTTTTCCGACAAGTTCAAGGAGTTGACTACGATGAGACTTTCTCACTCGTAGCAATGCTAAGAGTCTGTTGGAATTATATTAGCAATTACTGCATGATTTGTGAAATCTTGCAGATAGGATGTCAAAACATTATTTCCTCGACAATATTCTTGAGGAAAGGTTGTATGTGATACAACTAGAAGGTTTTGTCAATCCTGAAAGATGCTAACAAGTATGCAAAGCTCCAACAATCCTTCTAAGGACTGGAGTAAGCATCTTGGAGTTGGAATATACGCTTTGATGAGATGATCAAAGATTTTGGGTTTATACAATGTTTATGAGAAACTTGTATTTCCAAAGAAGTGAGTGGGAGCACTATAGAATTTCTGATGAGTAGATGTTATTGACATATTGTTGATCAGAAATGATGTAGAATTTCTAGACAGCATATAGGGTTATTTGAAAAGTGTTTTTCAATGGAAAACCTGGATTAAGCTACTTGAACATTGAGCATCAAGATCTATGAAGATAGATCAAAATGCTTAATAGTACTTTCAAATAAATACATACCGTGACAAGATTTTGAAGGAGTTCAAAATAGATCGGCAAAGAAGGAGTTCTTGGCTGTGTTATAAGGTATGAGTATTGAGAAAGACTCAAGACCTGACCACGGCAGAAAAGAGAGAAAGGACGAAGGTCGTCCCCTATGATTTAGACGTAGGCTCTACAGTATGCTATGCTGTGTACCGCACCTGAAGTGTGCATTTCCATGAGTCAGTCAAGGGGTACAAGTGTGATCCAGAAATGGATCACAGGACAACGGTCAAGGTTATCCTTAGTAACTAGTGGACTAAGGAATTTTCTCGATTATGGAGGTGGTAAAAGAGTTCGTCGTAAAGGGTTACGCCGATGCAAACTTTGACACTAATCCGGATTATTCTGAGTAGTAAACCGGATTCGTATAGTAGAACAGTTATTTGGAATAGCTCCAAATAGAGCGTGGTAGCTGCATCTAGGAGATGACATAGAGATTTGCAAAGCACACACGGATCTGAAAGGTTCAGATCCGTTGACTAATAACCTCTTTCACAAGAAAGATATGATCAAACCCCATGGGTGTTGATTCATTACAATCACATAGTGATGTGAACTAGATTATTGACTCTAGTGCAAGTGGGAGACTGTTGGAAATATGCCCTAGAGGCAATAATAAAATGGTTATTATTGTATTTCCTTGTTCATGATAATTGTCTATTATTCATGCTATAATTGTATTGACCGAAAACCGCAATACATGTGTGAATACATAGACCACAACATGTCCCTAGTGAGCCTCTAGTTGACTAGCTCGTTGATCGATAGATGGTCATGGTTTCCTGACCATGGACATTGGATGTCACTGATAACGGGATCACATCATTAGGAGAATGATGTGATGGACAAGACCCAATCCTAAGCATAGCACAAGATCGTGTAGTTCGTTTGCTAAAGCTTTTCTAATGTCAAGTATCATTTCCTTAGACCATGAGATTGTGTAACTCCCTAATACCGTAGGAGTACTTTGGGTGTACCAAACGTCACAACGTAACTGGGTGGTTATAAAGGTGCACTACAGGTATCTCTGAAAGTGTCTGTTGGGTTGGCACGAATCGAGACTGGGATTTGTCACTCCGTATGACGGAGAGGTATCTCTGGGCCCACTCGGTAATGCATCATCATAATGAGCTCAATGTGACTAAGTAGTTAGTCATGGGATCATGCATTACGGAATGAGTAAAGTGACTTGCCGATAACGAGATTGAACGAGGTATTGGGATACCGACGATCGAATCTCGGGCAAGTAACATACCGATTGACAAAGGGAACTGCATACGGGATTGCTTGAATCCTTGACATCGTGGTTCATCCGATGAGATCATCATGGAACATGCGGGAGCCAACATGGGTATCCAGATCCCGCTGTTGGTTATTGACCGGAGAACGTCTCGGTCATGTCTGCATGGTTCCCGAACCCGTAGGGTCTACACACTTAAGGTTCGGTGACGCTAGAGTTGTTATGGGAAATAGTATGTGGTTACCGAAGGTTGTTCGGAGTCCCGGATGAGATCCTGGACATGACGAGGAGCTCCGGAATGGTCCAGAGGTGAAGATCGGTATATTGGATGAAGGGTATTGGAGTCTGGAATTGTTCCGAGGGTACCAGGTGATGACCAGCGTGTCCGAAAGGGGTTTCGGAGGCCCCGACAAGCGTTGGGGAGCCTTATGGGCCAAGGGGGGATGGCACATCAGCCCACTAAGGGGCTGAGCGCCCCTCCCACCCCATCTCACGTAACCAGGAGAGGTGGGGGCGCCACCCCTAGGGCAGCCGCCCCTCCTGGCTTGGGGGGCAAGTTTCCTAGGGGGT
Source organism: Triticum aestivum (assembly GCF_018294505.1). NCBI lineage: Eukaryota > Viridiplantae > Streptophyta > Magnoliopsida > Poales > Poaceae > Triticum > Triticum aestivum. The sequence continues at coordinate 648,263,915 of NC_057810.1, forward strand.
GGGGGCGCCCAAACCCATCTAGGGTTTCCCCTGTGGCCGCCGCCCCTCCCCTAGGGAACCCTAGGGCGCCTCCCCCTCCTCCCTTCCCCCTATATATAGTGAGGGAGAGAGAGGGCAGCCGCACCCTTCCCCTGGCGCAGCCCTCTCCCTCCTCCAACACCTCTTCCTCCTCCGTAGTGCTTGGCGAAGCCCTGCCGGAGAACCACGAGCTCCATCACCACCATGCCGTCGTGCTGTCGGAGTTCTCCCTCAACTTCTCCTCTCCCCTTGCTGGATAAAGAAGGAGGAGACGTCCCCGGGCTGTACATGTGTTGAACGCGGAGGCACCGTAATTCGGTGCTTAGATCGGATTCAGCCGCGATCTAAATCGCTTCATGAACGACTCCACTGACCGCGTTCTTGTAACGCTTTCGCTTAGCGATCTTCAAGGGTATGAAGATGCACTCGCTCTCTCTCTCGTTGCTAGTCTCTCCATAGATTGATCTTGGTGATGCATAGACAATTTTGAATTTCTGCTACGTTCCCCAACAGTCCATGGACTAACAAATGTTAGTTTTGCCAAAGATCATGCCTGCAGTGCTTGTATCGAAGGAAAGCTTCATGAGAAGGCTCACCCTCCCACGACTATCATCTGCTCGAAGAGACCTTTGGAGCTCCTTCACATGGACCTCTTTGGGCCTCCATCCTTTGATAGTCTTGGGGGTAGAAAGTATTGCTTGGTGATTGTGGATGATTATTCAAGATACACTTGGGTATATTTATTCAAGAGGAAGAGTGAAACTCAACAAACCGTCATCGACTTTGCAAATGAATCTCAACACCAACATGATGCAAAGATCTTGACAATAAGAAGTGACAACGGCACCAAGTTCAAGAACTGCACCTTGGATGAGTTTCTTAGTGATGAGGGGATCAAACATCAATATGCTGCACCATATACTCCTCAACAAAATGGTGTCGCAGAGAGGAAGAACCGGGCGTTGATGGATGCGGCAAGGACCATGATGGCGGAGTTCAAGTCTCCATACAACTTTTGGGCTAAAGCCATCAACACAGCATGTCATGCATCCAATCGGCTCTATCTCCGGAAAGGTTTGAACAAGACTCCTTATGAAATACTTACCGGTAACAAGCCCAACCTCAAGTACTTCCCAGTGTTCGGGTGTAAGTGTTTCATTCTCAAGAAAGGTGTTCGTTTGTTGAAATTTGAGGCTAGAGCTTATGAGGGCATATTTTTTGGTTATGCTACAAACTCTCATGCTTACCGTGTCCTCAACAAGTCCACCAGACTCATTGAGGAGACGTGTAACGTAGAGTTTGACGAAAATAACGGCTCCCAAGTGGAGCAAAGTGGTACTTGTGATGTAGGTGATGAAATTCCTCCCCAAGCCATAAGAAGAATGGGTTTGGGTCATATCCTACCCATTGAGGAACCCCTTGTGGCCGAAGGAGAAGGACAATGCTGCACTCAAGTGGAGCCATCACCAACCCAAGACCCACATGCTTCCAAAGAACAAAGTGAAGGCCCTCAACCTCGTGAACAAGCCCAAGGGCAAGATCAACCTCAAGATGGTGGTGAAGCACCAAATGATGCCAAGGTCAAGTTCTCCCCCTCGATCAAGTTCAAGATCAAGGGCAAGCTCAAGATCTAGAACAAGCTCAAGACGGCGCTCAAGATAATCAAGTTAATCTTCCTCCTTCCACATCCGAAGAGGAATTAGAGCGTCGTGCCGCGAAAATTGCTTCCAAGCTCACCACCAAACGTCATCTCATGGAGAATGTGGTTGGAAGCCTAAGAAAGGGGGTAAGCACTCGTAGACAATTAGCAAACTATTGTGAACATCATGCGTTTGTCTCTTGTGTTGAACCCCAAATGGTCTATGAGGCGCTCGAAGATTCAGATTGGCTCAATACCATGCATGAAGAACTCAACAACTTCGAGTACAACAAGGTGTGGAGATTGGTACCAAGGCCGTCGGGGAACCATAATGTCATTGGAACCAAGTGGATTTTCAAGAACAAGCAAGATGCTCATGGGAACATTATTCGCAACAAGGCAAGATTGGTAGCACAAGGCTACTCCCAAGTCGAGGGTATCGACTACGGTGAAACCTTTGCTCCCGTTGCTCGCCTTGAATCCATTCATTTATTGATTGCCTATGCTTCTCATTATAACTTTAAGTTACAACAAATGGATGTGAAGAGTGCTTTTCTTAATGGTCCTATTAATGAGTTGGTTTATGTCAAGCAACCCCCCGGGTTCGAGGATCCCTACTTTCCGGATCATGTGTATCAACTCGATAAGGCACTCTATGGCCTTAAGCAAGCCCCACGTGTGTGGTATGACCACCTTACCGAGTTGTTACAAGATCGTGGATTTGAGGTTGGGCAAATCGATCCCACTCTTTTTACTAAGAAGGTCAAAGGGGAGTTGTTTGTATGCCAGCTATATGTTGATGATATTATCTTTGGTTCCCCTAACAAAGCTTTCAATGAGGAATTTGCCGCTCTCATGACCTCTAAGTTCAAGATGTCTTCGATGGGAGAGTTGGAGTTCTTCCTTGGTTTTGATATCAAGCAAAGAAGAGAAGGTACCTTCATCAACCAAGCCAAATACACTCAAGACATGCTAAAAAGATTCAAGCTAAGTGATGTCAAGACGGGTTCTACTCCAATGCCTACCAAGTGCCAACTTGACATTGATCCCAATGGTAAAGCGGTGGATCAAAAGGTATATCGCTCCATGATTGGCTCCTTGCTTTACCTTTGTGCATCTAGACCGGATATCATGTTGAGTGTGGGAATGTGTGCACGGTTTCAAGCCGCACCGAAGGAAAGCCACTATGTGGCGGTCAAGCGAATCTTTCGATATTTGGCTCATACCCCAAACTTTGGCTTATGGTACCCAAGAGGAGCAAACTTCAAGCTTGAAGGATATACGGATTCCGATTGGGCGGGAGACAAAGTGGATAGGAAGTCCACTTCTGGAGGGTGCCAATTTCTTGGTTGCTCTTTGGTGAGTTGGTCTTCCAAGAAGCAAAGTTGTGTGTATCTCTCGTCCACCGAAGCGGAATATGTGGCGGCCGGTAGTTGTTGTGCACAACTCTTATGGATGAGGCAAACTTTAAAGGAGTATGGTGTCATGTGTGACAAAGTGCCTCTTTGGCGTGATAATGAAAGTGCCATCAAGATTTCTCTCAACCCAGTGCAACATTTCAAGACGAAGCATATTGAGATTCGGTATCACTTCATCCGGGATCACATTAGGCAAGGGGAGATCGAGCTCAAGTATGTCAACACTCATGATAACCTTGCAGATGTTTTTAGGAAGCCCTTGGATGAAGCAATATTTCACGAGTTAAGGCATGAGCTAAATATCATTGATTCAAGCAATGTATCTTGAACCCATGCACATCCCACCTCATTCAACATGTTGTCTAGTTTAGGTGTAGGCATGAACATAGGGGGAGTGTTGTTCTCTCAATGAACTCCCCCTCCCCCCATAATGCATAAATTTATCAAGTCTTTCACATTAGCCATTTTTGATGGTACTTGTGCTTCAAGGACGAGTTTTGGTCATGGGCCCAAGGTTAAAATCTTCGCGGCGCCATACCTCTTAACTCAAACATAGGTGGTGAAAGGATCGATATAGTTGACTAGAGGGGGGGTGAATAGGCAACTAACAATTTTTAAGCTTTTCTTTACCAAATTAAACTTTGCAACAAAATAGGTTGTCTAGATATGCAACTATGTGAGCAACCTATATGATGCAATAACAACTAGCACATAAGCAAGCAAGGGAAACAACTCAAGTAAGCTTGCAAAAGTAAAGGCACGAAATAACCAAGAGTGGAGCCGGTGGAGACGAGGATGTGTTACCGAATTTCCTTCCTTTTAAAGGGAAGTACGTCTCCGTTAGAGCGGTGTGGAGGCACAATGCTCCCCAAGAAGCCACTAGGGCCACCGTATTCTCCTCACGCCCTCACACAATGCGAGATGCCGTGAATCCACTATTGGTGCCCTTGAAGGCGGCGACCGAACCTTTACAAACAAGGTTGGGGCAATCTCCACAACTTAATTAGAGGCTCCCAACAACACCACGAAGCTTCACCACAATGGACTATGGCTCCGAGGTGACCTCAACCGTCGAGGGTGCTCAAAGACCCAAGAGTAACAAGATCCTCTAGGGATTAGTGGGGGAATCAAATTTCTCTTGGTGGAATTGTAGATCGGGGCCTTCTCAACCAATCCCAAGAAAATCAACAAGTTTGATTGGCTAGGGAGAGAGATCGGGCAAAAATGAAGCTTGGAGCAACAATGGAGCTTTTGGGGGAAGAGGTCAGTCAACTTTGGGGAAGAAGACACCTTTATATAGTGGGGGAAACAATCCAACCGTTACCCCCCCCAAACAGCCATGCACAGAGCGATACTACCGCTGACGAGCGGTACTACCGTTCCCTCCCAGCGGTACTGCCGCGCTAACGAGGGTTGCAGAGTCCTGGACCCAGAGCGGTACTACCGCGGAAGTACGGGCGGTACTACCGCCACTACTACCGCACCTAGTACCATAAAACCCGACACGAAAAACATCGGTCTTGAGTCGAGGTGGTAGTAGCCCGGAACCACTGCGGTACTACGGCCGAAGACCGCAAGCGGTACTACTGCTCGGGGAGCGGTACTACCGCTTGACATGCTTCGGCGGTACTACCGCTGAGGACCGCGGTACTACCACTGGGACAGGACATGGCAGGCATAGAGAGAAAAGATAGCTCCAATGAAGCGGAAAGGAACATCGGGTGTGATAAGGATGTGTACGTGTTGATTCCACCCTAGCCTTACCAAAGCGGATCCCCTCTTCATAGTACGGTGACTCCTACAAAACTAGTCCACCAACAGAGAAACGAAGGAGCTACACCGTCTTGAATAAAACACCGAGGGGAGGAAATCGTCTCGTGCCAAAGGATGAATCTCTAAAAGAACTCAACGCACACGATTAGTCCGCAAAAGCATTTTCATCAATCACCAAAACATCTTGGGGATAAATATGCCTTTACAATCTCCCCCTTTTTGGTGGATTGATGACAATACGGGATTTGCACGTGAAGAAAGCGCAAACCCCACAACTTACAAATGTAGATGAGCTCCCCCTAGATGTGTGCTTATCTTAGAAAGGTGCTTTGGACTACATAGCACACATACTAGGATCAAGGCTCCCCCTACATTTTGGAAACCAACAACCTAAGCAGTATATATGAGAGCAAAGAGTATATAACACGAAAAGCATGCAACTCAGAAGCTAGGTAGACATAGATAAAGATAATCTAGGGATAGGTAGCATATGTCTCACACGATATGTTTGGAACTTAGGTCTCACTGACACAAAACCAACCAAAGCAAATAGCGAGAAAGCACACCACAAAGAAGACACACTCGCGAAACAGACAACGATGACACAAATCCCTAAACTCTCTCCCCCTTTGGCATCGAGACACCAAAAAGAGAGGGAGTGAAGCTACGGCACCAGGTGATAGAAAGGTCGCAAACATCAGATCTCAGCGCAATCGTCTTTGCCACCGTCGTCGGTCGGGAACTGCTCGGCATCAGAATCTGTCCACGGGCAGTGCTGCTGAATCCAGTCCTCCTCCTCAGTAAGCTGGTCCTCAGATCCATTGATAACTGTAGCACCCATCTGATGCGTGAGCTCCTTGTGACGACCACTGGCCTTCTTATCAGCAACATGAGTCATGTACTGGCCCTGAGACTCCATGCAGAACAACTTCTTTACCTTGAGCTTGAGCTTCTTTGCCCAAGAGGGCTCAGCCCCAGAAGGCTCATAATCATCATCATCCTCAGCCTCAGCCTCCTCCTCGGCCTCCATGGTAGCAGCAGACGATGCACCCCCAGACTTAGGGGCCTGAGTGCCCCAGTTGTCCTTCTTCCTCAGACGCTTGACCTCATGAGACACCAGCTCTCCAGTCTCTAGCATAACCTTGGGATAGACATGATCCCAGGCCTTCTCAATAAGCAGCATGATGAACGAACCATAAATCAGACACTTGCGCTCGGAGATAGCAGATACGAGCTCAGACCACATAACATGGGAGATATCTAAGGACTCGCCGGTGTTTTCTTCCTTCTCACGCTGGTAGAAGAGAAGCATGTCCACGAGATAAGAATGAACCATATCGAGATTCCCGATGCGAGGGAAAAGAGTCTCACGGAAGACACGGTGAAGAATGTCCAGAAAGGCAGGCAGCTCATAGGTTTGCTTCTTCATCTCAGGGTTGATCTTCAGAGTGTAGTAGGGCCAGAGAGCTTGCTTGTGAGTGGAGGTGGTGTTGCGGTGTGGGCAAAAGCCGACAGGAGATGTAAGCCCGTGATCTTCCACCCCAATCAACTGCATGAACGCCTTCCACTTGACAGAAAGCAACTTGCCATTGGTCATCCAAGTCAGTGTCCTGTCCTCATCAGTCCCGAGATGAACCGTGGCATAGAATTGGGCCACCATATCAGCATCATAATCTTTGTTGAATTACATGATACCAAGAATGTTCAGTTGAGTGCACATCCGAAGAGCTTCACCAAAGTATTCAGGATCCTTCTCCATATGGTCGGTGTCGATGGAGTGCACATTGACATAGAGGTTCTTCTTGGCCTTGAGAACATCAAAGAAAATGGCAAACTGAAACCTGTTCTAGAACAGACGGTTGACCAAAGAGGGATCTTGGTCAGCCTCATAGGGGTTGCGGCGACGCCTTGCCCAGAACTCCTTGGCTTGCATTTCCGGCACAGTTTTTCCAAATTGCTTAGGCTTGACACCAGACTTCTTCTGGAGTTGAGGTGGTGGTGGAGCACTTGAGGAACCTCCTGCAGACTCAGTTGTGCGGTAACGCTTTCACGTGGCACGACCAGGATTGATACGCCGAGCCTGATGTTCAAGATGTTCATCACCTAGAACCACACACAAAAACACGCAAAACAACCAGAAAGAAAGAGCATAAGCCACAAAACACAACAAAAGGATCACTGAGTGGTAAGAGTACAATGGAATTTGGTAGAGGGCGGTAGTACCGCGACCTGTGAGCGGCAGTACCGCTCCAAGCGGTAGTACCGCTCCAGAGGGAGCGGTAGTACCGCTCGAGATGGGGAAACAACAGTTTCCTACTGCCGTGGTCAGATCCGGCACTACCGTCCTACGAAATTCCAAAATACTTCTACCAACCACTAATCCAAACTGCCTAGATGCCTTCTCCATCCTACTCAAGCCTAGATTTGGCCAAAAATCTAGAGATGCAACCACTATTGCCCCTAAGATGCTAGATTGGAAATCTAGACAAGAAGAGAGAGGGAACGGGGGCAATACCGGCATCCATGGCAAGAGGACAAGGTGGGGATCGACTCCACCGAAGGGAATGGAGAGGAACGCCTCGGAGAAGGAGATCCGCCGGAACCCTCCGCGGCGCCGGTTGCTGGAGAGACGAACAGAGCGAGGGGGTGAGCGAATGGGTATGGGGGAGAAGAAAACTCCCCCTGCCCCCAATATAACCCCCTGCCCCCGCCTTGCAGCGGTAGTACCGCGCTGGTGGGCGGTAGTACCGCTTAAAGCTGTAGTACCGCGCACCACCAGCGGTAGTACCGCCCAGCAACCAACATGCCTCTAGACAGATGGCTAAAGCTCAAAAAGAACCCAAAACACAGCCAAGAAGGAGGGAAGACCAACACAGCCACAAACACACTAACAACGGGCCAAAACTCACCTCTTCAAGAGAGGGCGGTGGCCGAGGCCACCTATGTTTGAGTCAAGAGGTATGGCGTCGCAAAGATTTTAACCTTGGACCCATGACCAAAACTCGTCCTTGAAGCACTAGTACCATAACAAATGGTTAAAGTGAAAGACTAGATCAATTTATGCATAATGGGGGGAGGGAGAGTTCATTGAGAGAACAACACTCCCCCTATGTCCATGCCTACATCTAAACTAGACAAGAAGTTGAGTGAGGTGGGGTGTGCAAGGGTTCAAGTCACATTGCTCAAATCAATGATATTTAGCTCATGCCTTAACTCGCGAAATCTTGCTTCATCCAAGGGCTTCATGAAAATATATGCAAGGTTATCATGAGTGTTGACATACTTGAGCTCGATCTCCCCTCGCCTAATGTGATCCCGGATGAAGTGATACCGAATCTCAATATGCTTCGTCTTGAAATGTTGCACCGGGTTGAGAGAAATCTTGATGGAACTTTCATTATCACACCAAAGAGGCACTTTGTCACAAATGACACCGTATTCCTTTAAAGTTTGCCTCATCCATAAGAGTTGTGCACAACAACTATCGGCCGCCATATATTCCGCTTCGGTGGACGAGAGAGATACACAACTTTGCTTCTTGGAAGACCAACTCACCAAAGAGCAACCAAGAAATTGTCACCCTCCGGAAGTGGACTTCCTATCCGCTTTGTCTCCTGCCCAATTGGAATCCGTAAATCCTTCAAGCTTGAAGTTTGCTCCTCTTGGGTACCATAGGCCAAAGTTTGGGGTATGAGCCAAATATCGAAAGATTCGCTTGACCGCCACATAATGGCTTTCCTTTGGTGCGACTTGAAACCGTGCACACATTCCCACACTCAACATGATATCCGGTCTAGATGCACAAAGGTAAAGCAAGGATCCAATCATAGAGCGATATACTTTTGATCCACCGCTTTACCATTGGGATCAATGTCAAGTTGGCACTTGGTAGGCATTGGAGTAGAAGCCGGCTTGACATCACTTAGCTTGAATCTCTTTAGCATGTCTTGAGTGTATTTGGCTTGGTTGATGAAGGTACCTTCTCTTCTTTGTTTGATATCAAAACCAAGGAAGAACTTCAACTCTCCCATCGAAGACATCTTGAACTTAGAGTTCATGAGAGTGGCACATTCTTCATTGAAAGCTTTGTTAGGGGAACCAAAGATAATGTCATCAACATATAGTTGGCACATAAACAACACCCCTTTGACCTTCTTAGTAAAAAGAGTGGGATCGATTTGCCCAACTTCAAATCCACGATCTTGTAACAACTCGGTAAGGTGGTCATACCACGCACGTGGGGCTTGTTTAAGGCCATAGAGCGCCTTATCAAGTTGATACACATGATCCGGAAAGTAGGGATCCTCGAACCCGGGGGGTTGCTTGACATAAACCAACTCATTAATAGGACCATTAAGAAAAGCACTTTTCACATCCATTTGTTGTAACTTAAAGTTGTGATGGGAAGCATAAGCAATCAACAAACAAATGGATTCAAGGCGAGCAACGGGAGCAAAGGTTTCACCGTAGTCGATACCCTCGACTTGGGAGTAGTCTTGGGCTACCAATCTTGCCTTGTTGCGAATGATGTTCCCATGAGCATCTTGCTTGTTCTTGAAAATCCACTTGGTTCCAATGACTTTGTGGTTCGCCGATGGCCTTGGCACAAACCTCCACACCTTGTTGTACTCGAAGTTGTTGATTTCTTCATGCATGGCATTGAGCCAATCCGAATCTTCGAGCGCCTCATAGACCTTTTGGGGTTCAACACAAGAGACAAACGCGTGATGTTCATGTTGGGGAACGTAGTAATTTCAAAATTTTCCTACGCACACGCAAGATCATGGTGATGGTATAGCAACGAGAGGGGGAGTGTATCTTCATACCCTCTGAAGATCGCTAAGCAGAAGCGTTTATCAACGCGGTTGATGTAGTCGTACGTCTTCACGATCCGACCGATCCAAGTACCGAACGCACGGCACCTCCGAGTTCTGCATACGTTCAGCTCGATGACGTCCTTTCCTTCTCGATCCAGCAAGACGGGCGAAGTAGTAAATGAGTTCCGGCAGCACGATGGTGTGGTGACGGTGTTGGTGAAGAACAATCTCCGCAGGGCTTCGCCTAAGCGCTACGGAAACTATGACGGAGGATAAACTAGAGGGGACGGGGTTGCTAGCACACGGCTTGGTGTTTCTTGATGTGTCTTTGGTGCTATCCCTGCCCCTCTATTTATATGTTGAGCCTTGGGGTCGAAACTTGGAGTAAAAGCCTCCACAAAGTCGGTTTCACCCGAAAGGCAAGAGTCCTTATCGGACTCCAGGGCCAGACGCCAGGGTTCCCGGCGTCTGGACCCAGACGCCAGGGACCCTGGCATCTGGCCCCTGGACTCCGCAAAACTTCCTTTTGCGATTTCCAAAAACCTTGTGGGCTTTCCCCTTTGGCCCAAATAACGTGTTCTCGTACCCAAACATTTCAGGAAACATCCGGAACCCCTTCCGGTGAATTCCGGAACCCTTCCGGAGATCAAACACTATTATCCCATATATCAAACTTTATCTCCGGACCATTCCGGAGTTCCTCGTCATGTCCATGATCTCATCCGGGACTCCGAACAACATTCGGTTACCAACATGCATAACTCATATAATACTATATCGTCAACGAAATGTTAAGCGTGCGGACCCTACGGGTTCGAGAACTATGTAGACATGACCGAGACACGTTTCCGGTCAATAACCAATAGCGGGACCTGGATGCCCATATTGGCTCCCACATATTCTATGAAGATCTTTATCGGTCAAACCATATAACAACATACGTTGTTCCCTTTGTCATCGATATGTTACTTGCCCGAGATTCGATCGTCGGTATCCAATACCTAGTTCAATCTCGTTACCGGCAAGTCTCTTTACTCATTTACATAATGCATCATTCCGTAACTAACTCATTAGCTACATTGCTTTCAAGGCTTATAGTAATGTGCATTACCGAGAGGGCCCAAAGATACCTCTCCGACAATCGGAGTGACAAAACCTAATCTCGAAATACGCCAACCCAACATGTACCTTTGGATACACCTGTAGTACTCCTTTATAATCACCCAGTTACGTTGTGACGTTTGGTAGCACCCAAAGTGTTCCTCTGGTAAATGGGAGTTGCATAATCTCATAGTTACAGGAACATGTATAAGTCATGAAGAAAGCAATAGCAACATACTAAACGATCAAGTGCTAGGCTAACGGAATGGGTCATGTCAATCACATCATTCTCCTAATGATGTGATCCCGTTAATCAAATGACAACTCTTTTGTCCATGGCTAGGAAACATAACCATCTTTGATAAACGAGCTAGTCAAGTAGAGGCATACTAGTGACACTATGTTTGTCTATGTATTCACACATGTATTATGTTTCCGGTTAATACAATTCTAGCATGAATAATAAACATTTATCATGATATAAGGAAATAAATAATAACTTTATTATTGCCTCTAGGGCATATTTCCTTCAGTCTCCCACTTGCACTAGAGTCAATAATCTAGTTCACATCGCCATGTGATTTAACACCAATATTCACATATGTATGTGATTAATACCCATAGTTCACATCATCATGTGATCAACACCCAAAGGGTTTGTTCACATCGCTATGTAATTAGTACCCAAAGAGTACTAAGGTATGATCATATTTTGCTTGTGAGAGAAGTTTAGTCAACGGGTCTATCATATTCAGAGCCGTATGTATTTTGCAAATATTCTATGTCCACAACGCTCTGCATGGAGCTACTCCAGCTAATTGCTCCCACTTTCAATATGTATCCAGATTAAGACTTAGAGTCATCTGGATCAGTGTAAAAGTTTGCACCGATGTAACTTTTACAACGAACTCTTTTATCACCTCCATAATCGAGAAACATCTCCTTAGTCCTTACTAAGGATATTCTTGACCGTTGTCCAGTGATCTACTATTAGATCAAAATTGTATTCCCTTGCCAAACTCAGAGCAAGGTATACAATATGTCTGGTTCACAGCATAGCATACTTTATAGAACCTATGACTGAGGCATAGGGAATGACTTTTCTTTCTCTTTCTATTTTCTGCCATGGTCGGGTCTTGAGTCTTACTCAACTTCACACCTTTGCATCACATGCAAGAACTCCTTCTCTGACTATTCTATTTTGAACTATTTCAAAAATTTATCAAGGTGTGTATTCATTGAAAAATCTTATCAAGTGTCTTGATCTATCTATATAGATCTTGACGCTCAATGTGTAAGCAGCTTCACCGAGGTCTTTCATTGAAAAACTTTTATTCAAGTATCCCTTTATGCTATCCAGAAATTCTATATCATTTCCGATCAACAATATGTCATCTACATATAGTATCAGAAATGCTACAGAGCTCCCACTCACTTTCTTGTAAATACAGGCTTCTCCAAAAGTCTGTATAAAACCATATGCTTTGATCACACTATCAAAGCGTTTATTCCAACTCCGAGATGCTTGCACCAGTCCATAAATGGATCGCTGGAGCTTGCATACTTTGTTAGCACCTTTAAAACCTTCTGGCTGCATCATATACAACTCTTCTTCCAGAAATCCATTCAAGAATGCAGTTTTGACATCCTTTTGCCAAATTTCATAATCATAAAATGCAGTAATTGCTAACATGATTCGGACAGACTTAAGCATCGCTATGGGTGAGAAAGTCTCATCGTAGTCAACCCCTTGAACTTGTCGAAAACCTTTTTGCAACAAGTCGAGCTTTATAGACAGTTACATTACCATCAGCGTCAGTCTTCTTCTTAAAGATCCATTTATTCTCAATGGCTTGCCGATCATCGGGCAAGTCAACCAAAGTCCATACTTTGTTTTCATACATGGATCCTATCTCAGATTTCATGGCCTCAAACCATTTTGTGGAATCTGGGCTCATCATCGCTTCCTCATAGTTCGTAGGTTCATCATGGTCTAGTAACATGACTTCCAGAACACGATTACCGTACCACTCTGGTGCGGATCTTACTCTAGAAGACCTACGAGGTTTGGTAGCAACTTGATCTGAAGTTTCATGATCATCATCATTAACTTCCTCACTAATTGGTGTAGGAATCACTAGAACTGATTTCTGTGATGAACTACTTTCCAATAAGGGAGAAGGTACAATTACCTCATCAAGTTCTACTTTCCTCCCACTCACTTCTTTCAAGAGAAACTTCTTCTCTAGAAAGGATCCATCTTAGCAACGAATATCTTGCCTTCGGATTTGTGATAGAAGGTGTACCCAACAATTAACTTTGGGTATTATATGAAGACGCACTTTTCCGATTTGGATTTGAGCTTATCAGGTTGAAACTTTTTCATATAAGCATCGCAACTTCAAACTTTAAGAAACAACAGCTTAGGTTTACTGCTAAACCATAGTTCATATGGTGTCGTCTCAACGGATTTAGATGGTGCCCTTTTAAACGTGAATGCAGTTGTCTCTAATGCACAACCCCAAAACGATAGTGGTAAAACCAATAAGAGACATCATAGATCGCACCATATCCAATAAAGTGTGGTTACGATGTTCGGACACACCATAACGTTGTGGTGTTCCAGGTGGCGTGAGCTGTGAAACTATTCCACATTGTTTTAATTGAAGACCAAACTCGTAACTCAAATATTCGTCTCCGCGATCAGATCGCAGAAACTTTATTTTCTTGTTATGATGATTTTTCCACTTCACTCTGAAATTCTTTGAACCTTTCAATTATTTCAGACTTATGTTTCATCAAGTAGATATACCCATATCTGCTCAAATCATTTTGTGAAGGTCAGAAAATAACGATACTTGCCACGAGCATCAACACTCATTGGATCGCATACATCGGTATGTATTATTTCCAATAAGTCAGTAGCTTGTTCCATTGTTCCGGAGAACGGAGTTTTAGTCATCTTGCCCAAAAGGCACGGTTCGCAAGCATCAAATGATTCAAAACCAAGTGATTCCAAAAATCCATCTTTATGGAGTTTCTTCATGCACTTTATACCGATATGACCCAAACGGCAGTGCCACAAATAGGTTGCACTATCATTATTAACTTTGCATCTTTTGGCATCAATATTATGAATATGTGTATCACTACGATCGAGATCCAACAAACTATTTTCATTGGGTGTATGACCATCAAAGGTTTTATTCATTTAAACAGAACAACAATTATTCTCTGATTTTAAATGAATAACCGTATTGCAATAAACATGATCAAATCATATTCATGCTCAACGCAAACACCAAATAACATTTATTTAGGTTCAACACTAATCTCGAAAGTATAGGGACTGTGCGATGATGATCATATCAATCTTGGAACCACTTCCAACACACATCGTCACTTCACCCTCAACTAGTTTCTGTTTATTCTGTAACTCCTGTTTTGAGTTACTAATCTTAGCAACCGAAAAAGTATCAAATACTCAGGGGTTACTATAAACACTAGTAAGGTAGACATCAATAACATGTATATCAAATATACCCTTGTTTACTTTGCCATCCTTATTATCCACCAAATATTCAAGGCATTTCCGCTTCTAGTGACCATTTCCTTTGCAGTATAATCACTCAGTTTCAGGCTTTGGTCCAGCTTTGGGCTTCTTCGCGGGAGTGACAACTTGCTTGCCATTCTGCTTGAAGTTCCCTTTCTTTCCCTTTGCCCTTTTCTTGAAACTAGTGGTCTTGTCAATCATCAACACTTGATGCTTTTTTTTATTTCTACCTTCATCGATTTCAGCATCACGAAGAGCTCGGGAATCGTTTTTGTCATCCCTTGCATTATAGTTCATCACGAAGTTCTACTAACTTGGTGGTGGTGACTAGAGAATTCTGTCAATCACTATCTTATCTAGAAGATTAACTCCCACTTGATTCAAGCGATTGTAGTACCCAGACAATCTGAGCACATGCTCACTAGTTGAGCGATTCTCCTCCATCTTTTAGCTATAGAACTTGTTGGAGACTTCATATCTCTCAACTCGGGTATTTGCTTGAAATATTAACTTCAACTTCTGGAACATCTCATATGGTCCATGACGTTCAAAACGTCTTTGAAGTCCCGATTCTAAGCCATAAAGCATGGTGCACAAAACTATCAAGTAGTCATCATATTGAGCTATCCAAATGTTCATAACGTCCGCATCTGCTCCTGCAATAGGTCTGTCACCTAGCGGTGCATCAAGGACATAATTCTTCTGTGCAGCAATGAGGATAAACCTCAGATCACGGATTCAATCCGCATCATTGCTACTAACATCTTTCAACACAATTTTCTCTAGGAACATATCAAAATAAACATATGAAAGCAACAATGCAAGCTATTGATCTACAACATAATTTGCAAAATACTACCAGGACTAAGTTCATGATAAATTAAAGCTCAATTAATCATATTACTTAAGAACTCCCACTTAGATAGACATCTCTCTAGTCATCTAAGTGATCACGTGATCCAAATCAACTAAACCATGTCCGATCATCACGTGAGATGGAGTAGTTTCAATGGTGAACATCACTATGTTGATCATATCTACTATATGATTCACGTTCGACCTTTCTGTCTCCGTGTTCCGAGGCCATATCTGTATATGCTAGGCTCGTCAAGTTTAACCTGAGTATTCCGCGTGTGCAACTGTTTTGCACCCGTTGTATTTGAACATAGAGCCTATCACACCCGATCATCACGTGGTGTCTCAGCACGAAGAACTTTCGCAACGGTGCATACTCAGGGAGAACACTTCTTGATAATTAGTGAGAGATCATCTTAAAATGCTACCGTCAATCAAAGCAAGATAAGATGCATAAAGGATAAACATCACATGCAATCAATATAAGTGATATGCTATGGCCATCATCATCTTGTGCTTGTGATCTCCATCTTCGAAGCACCGTCATGATCACCATCGTCACCGGCGCGACACCTTGATCTCCATCGTAGCATCATTGTCGTTACGCCATCTATTGCTTCTACGACTATCGCTACCGCTTAGTGATAAAGTAAAGCAATTACAGGGCGTTTGCATTTCATACAATAAAGTGACAACCATATGGCTCCTGCCAGTTGCCGATAACTTCGGTTACAAAACATGATCATCTCATACAATAAAATATAGCATCACGTCTTGACCATATCACATCACAACATGCCCTGCAAAAACAAGTTAGATGTCCTCTACTTTGTTGTTGCAAATTTTACGTGGCTGCTATGGGCTTAGCAAGAACCGTTCTTACCTACGCATCAAAAACCACAACGATAGTTCGTCAAGTTAGTGCTGTTTTAACCTTCGCAAGGACCGGGCGTAGCCACACTCGATTCAGCTAAAGTGAGAGAGACAGACACCCGCCAGCCACCTTTAAGCACGAGTGCTTGTAACGGTGAAACTAGTCTCGCGTAAGCGTACGTGTAATCGGTCCGGGCCGCTTCATCTCACAATACCGCCGAACCAAAGTATGACATGCTGGTAAGCAGTATGACTTGTATCGCCCACAACTCACTTGTGTTCTACTCGTGCATATCACATCAACGCATAAAACGTAGGCTCTGATGCCACTGTTGGGGAACGTAGTAATTTCAAAATTTTCCTACGCACACGCAAGATCATGGTGATGGTATAGCAACGAGAGGGGGAGTGTATCTTCATACCCTTGAAGATTGCTAAGCGGAAGCGTTTATCAACGCGGTTGATGTAGTCGTACGTCTTCACGATCCGACTGATCCAAGTACCGAACGCATGGCACCTCCGAGTTCTGCACACGTTCAGCTCGATGACGTCCTCGCCTTCTCGATCCAGCAAGACGGGCGAAGTAGTAAATGAGTTCCGGCAGCACGACGGAGTGGTGACGGTGTTGGTGAAGAACAATCTCCGCAGGGCTTCGCCTAAGCGCTACGGAAACTATGACGGAGGATAAACTAGAGGGGACGGGGTTGCCGGCACACGGCTTGGTGTTTCTTGATGTGTCTTTGGTGCTAGCCCTGCCCTTCTATTTATATGTTGTGCCTTGGGGTTGAAACTTGGAGTAAAAGCCTCCACAAAGTCGGTTTCACCCGAAAGGCAAGAGTCCTTATCGGACTCCAGGGCCAGACGCCAGGGTTCCCGGCGTCTGGACCCAGACGCCAGGGACCCTGGCGTCTGGCCCCTGGACTCCGCAAAACTTCCTTTTGCGCTTTCCAAAAACCTTGTGGGCTTTCCCCTTTGGCCCAAATAACGTGTTCTCGTACCCAAACATTTCGGGAAACATCCGGAACCCCTTCCGGTGAATTTCGGAACCCTTTCGGAGATCAAACACTATTATCTCATATATCAAACTTTATCTCTGGACCATTCCGGAGTTCCTCGTCATGTCCATGATCTCATCCGGGACTCCGAACAACATTCGGTTACCAACATGCATAACTCATATAATACTATATCGTCAACGAAACGTTAAGCGTGCGGACCCTACGGGTTCGAGAACTATGTAGACATGACCGAGACACGTTTCCGGTCAATAACCAATAGCGGGACCTGGATGCCCATATTGGCTCCCACATATTCTACGAAGATCTTTATCGGTCAAACCGCATAACAACATACGTTGTTCCCTTTGTCATCGGTATGTTACTTGCCCGAGATTCGATCGTCGCTATCCAATACCTAGTTCAATCTCGTTACCGGCAAGTCTCTTTACTCGTTTACGTAATGCATCATTCCGTAACTAACTCATTAGCTACATTGCTTGCAAGGCTTATAGTGATGTGCATTACCGAGAGGGCCCAGAGATACCTCTCCGACAATCGGAGTGACAAAACCTAATCTTGAAATATGCCAACCCAACATGTACCTTTGGATACACCTGTAGTACTGCTTTATAATCACCCAGTTACGTTGTGACGTTTGGTAGCACCCAAAGTGTTCCTCCGGTAAATGGGAGTTGCATAATCTCATAGTTACGGGAACATGTATAAGTCATGAAGAAAGCAATAGCAACATACTAAATGATCAAGTGCTAGGCTAACGGAATGGGTCATGTCAATCACATCATTCTCCTAATGATGTGATCCTGTTAATGAAATGACAACTCTTTTGTCCATGGCTAGGAAACATAACCATCTTTGATAAACGAGCTAGTCAAGTAGAGGCATACTAGTGACACTATGTTTGTCTATGTATTCACACATGTATTATGTTTTCGGTTAATACAATTCTAGCATGAATAATAAACATTTATCATGATATAAGGAAATAAATAATAACTTTATTATTGCCTCTAGGTCATATTTCCTTCATTTCACAATAGTTTGCTAATTGTCTACGAGTGCTTACCCCCTTTCTTAGGCTTCCAACCACATTCTACATGAGATGGCCTTTGGTGGTGAGCTTGGAAGCAATCTTCGCGGCACGACGCTCTAATTCCTCCTCATATGTGGAAGGAGGAGGGTTAACTTGATTATCTTGAGCGCCGTCTTGAGCTTGTTCTTGATCTTGAGGTTGCTCATGATCTTGAACTTGCTCGAGGGGGAGAACTTGACCTTGGGCATCATTTGGAGGTTCCCCACCATCTTGAGGTTGATCTTGTCCTTGGTCTTGTTCACGAGGTTGAGGGCCTTCACTTTGTTCTTCAGAAGCATGTGGGTCTTGGATAAGTGATGGCTCCACTTGAGTGGGGCATTATCCTTCTCCTTCGGCCAAAAGGGGTTCCTCAATGGGTAGAATATGACCTATACCCATTCTTCTTATGGCTTGGGGAGGAATTTCATCACCTACATCACAAGTACCACTTTGCTCCACTTGGGAGCCATTATTTTCGTCAAACTCTACGTTACACGTCTCCTCAATGAGTCCGGTGGACTTGTTGAGGACACGGTAAGCATGAGAGTTTGTAGCATAACCAACAAATATGCCCTCATAAGCTCTAGCCTCAAACTTAGACAAACGAACTCCTTTCTTGAGAATGAAACACTTACACCTGAACACCCAGAAGTACTTGAGATTGGGCTTGTTACCGGTGAGTATTTCATAAGGAGTCTTGTTCAAGCCCTTCGGAGATAGAGCCGATTGGATGCATGACATGCTGTGTTGATGGCTTCGGCCCAAAAGTTGTATGGAGACTTGAACTCCGCCATCATGGTCCTTGCCGCATCCATCAACGTCCGGTTCTTCCTCTCTGTGACACCATTTTGTTGAGGGGTATATGGTGCAGCATATTGATGCTTGATCCCCTCGTCACTAAGAAACTCATCCAAGGTGTAGTTCTTGAACTCAGTGCCGTTGTCACTTCTTATGGTCAAGATATTTGCATTATGTTGACATTGGGCTTCATTTGCAAAGTCGATGATGGTTTGTTGAGTCTCACTCTTCCTCTTGAAGAAATATACCCAAGTGTATCTTGAGTAATCATCCACAATCACCAAGCAATACTTTCTACCTCCAAGACTATCAAACGATAGAGGCCCAAAGAGATCCATGTGGAGGAGCTCCAAGGGTCTCTTCGAGTAGATGATGGTCGTGGGAGGGTGAGCCTTCTCATGAAGCTTTCCTTCAATACAAGCACTGCAAGCATGATCTTTGGCAAAACTAACATTCGTTAGTCCACGGACATGGTCCCCCTTGAGAAGACTTTGCAAAGATCTCATATTGACATGGGCTAAACGGTGATGCCAAAGCCGTCCCACGTCAACTTTATCCATTAGGCATGTCGCGGTCTTAGTGGGTCACTCCGAAAAGTTTATCACATAGAGACCGTTCTCGACATGCCCAACAAAGGCTACTTTAAGAGTCTTGCTCCACAAGAGGGCCACAGTATCAATGTCAAAGAAGGTGGCAAAACCCATGAGTGCAAGTTGACGAACGGAAAGTAAATTGTATGCAAGGGACTCAACAAGCATGACTTTCTCGATCGTTAGATCATGAGAAATGACGACCTTGCCAAGACCCAATACCTTAGAATGTGAGGCATCACCCCACTCGACATTGGTGGGCATAGATGGAATCTTTTGCACGTCCACCACCAAGTCCTTGCTCCCAGTCATATGATTTGGTGCTCCACCATTGAGCAACCATGACCCCCCATCGGAAGCAAACACCTACAAGAGATCAATGCTAGGTTTTAGGTACCCATTTAGTAATGGGTCCTTTGATGTTAGTAACAAGGGTCTTAGGAACCCAAATAGACCATTCAATGTACTCATAAGAAGAACCAACAAATTTAGCATAAACATGCCCATCACTAGCACGGCACAACACATAAGAAGGGTTAAAGTCGCCGGTTTTGTTGGGAGAGATGATTTTGCCCTTTTTGGCATCACCACTCTTCACATTGCTCTTCTTTTCCTTAGGAGCACCCTCTCCCTCTTTCACAAAGGTTTGCTTAAGCGGGGGAGGTCGTTTGGTCTTGTCATTATTCTTCTCGTTCTTCTTCTTGTTCTTGGACTTGGGTGAGAACCCAACTCCCTCCTTGGCCACAACTTCCTTTTGATTGCTCAAAAGGTCATTTAGGTTCTTCTCACCTTGTTTGCATGACACAAGGCCTCTCTTGAGTTGTTCCTTCAACTTGGCATTCTCCTCCACAAGATGCACATGCTCACAACATGGTTTAGTAGCATTTGTGTTATCAATTAAGATCATGTGAGGAACGGTGGCCTTCTCCTTGGTTAGCTTAACTTGGAGTTGAGCATGAGACTCCTTGAGGTTAGCATGAGCACCCTTCAAGACCTTGTGGGCATTGTCAAGCACATAAAACTCCTCCTTGAGTCTAGCATGATCAACCCCAAGTTTAGCTTTTTCGGAAGTTAGCACATGAGACACAACAAGAGCATGATCAAGATCTTTCTTTAACTTGGCATGGTCATCGTTTTGTGACTCCTCAAGAGCCAAACGATGCCCACACTCTTCCTCAAGAGCATTGGAGAGATCCGATATCTCATCGGCATAGTCACGACTATGACCTTCCATCTTAGCGATGGTTTCTTCGTGAGCCTTGATCATGTCATTGGGTTCACCAAGTTGTTCCAAGAGAGCAACAAAGTGCTTCTTGGATTTGCCCTTGAGCTTACTCATAAAGGACTCATAATCATTTACTTCCCCATTAGACCCCTTACCATCATCAATGCCAACCGTCAAAGAAGGATTTGGAATAATGGTGGTTTTGATGTTGGGGGTTACCTTGTTGGTGGTTTTAGCCATGAGGCACTTGGCGGTGATGTTCTCGTTGGGTGAGTCGAAGAGAGACACCCGGGGAGTTGTGGCAATGGCAACGGATGCCATGGCCATTGCTTCACTATCTTCATCATCATCGTCATCCTCACGGTATTCCTCTTGAATCACCAACCCTCGAGTAGGAGTCTTCTTGGTGAAGTTGTTCTTGTTGGGGAAGGACTTGGCTTTGTCTCTCCGGATGAGCTTGCCACCATTGTCTTCCTGCTTCTCGTAAGGACAATCCGCAACGAAATGGCTCACATTGCCACAGTTGAAACAAGTTCTAACTCGTTGCTTGCTCTTGAAGCCACTTGAGTTGTTCTTGTTGAAGTTGGGTCTTGAGTTCTTCTTGCTCCAAAATTGCCTTGAAGCAAGAGCCATATGCTCGTGATAATCATATTTTGTGTCTTCGGGGTTGCTTTCCTCATCTTCCTCTTCTTCCTCTTCTTCCACAATAACCTTGGCCTTCAAGGCAAGGTTGGGCTCCTTTGCCCTTTGAGACCGGAGCACCGCGTTATCGGCGGTCTTGTCCAAGATGCTCATGGCAACGAACTCATCCAACACTTCACTTGAGGTCATGGAGTGGAAGTCCGGTCTTTGATGAATGACGGAGGACATGGCCTTGTTGTAGGGCATCATGGCCTTGAGGAACTTGCGTTTGATCCAGTTGTCATCCGTGTCCTTGCTCCCATGATCTCGGAGCGAGACCGCAAGTTTGGTTACTCTCCGAAAGAGCTCACGAGGTTCTTCATCTTCCTTCATAGCAAACTCATCGGCTTCATCTTGCACCACTTCATAGTTGGAGCGTTGAATGCTCGCACTTCCTCGATAGAGAGACACAACGCAATGCCATGCATCTTTGGCCGTGGCGTAGGGTCGAAGATGAGGGAGATCTTCGGGGAGAATTGCCTCTTGGATGATGAAGAGAGCATTCTCATTGAATTGATTACCCACGGCTTCTCGAGGGGTGAAGTTGCTTGGGTCATGTGGATAGAAACCTTCTTCAATGATTCTCCAAATATTAGTATTAACATGCTTTAAGTGACGCTTGAAGCGATACACCCAAGAATCAAAATCCTCATTTTTCACAATCTTAGGTGGAGGACCGGCATGATTTAAATGAGTAGAGGGAATCGGTCCACCATAAGTTGGAGGTTCCACATGGGCAAAGATGCCGGTGCCAATTCTACCGCTAGTAGAAGGACCCTTTTCACTGTTAGCTTCCCCCTTGTCGGAGGAAGCATCCGTCACCTTGTTAGTGGGATCACCCACTTTCATCAGCGAGGTGGACAGTTTAAGTCCTTCTAGAAATTGGAACGCCCTCAATGCGGCTATATCTCCCATGTGTCGAAGCACGACTTAGAGGCATAACCGCATTGAAAGCAATGTCGCAAGTGAGGTAATCTTCGCACAACCCATGTAATACATAAGGGAAAGAGATACATAGTTGGCTTACAGTCGCCACTTCACAGAATACATAAATAAACATCCATCATCCAAATTACACTCAAGGTCCGACTACGGAACCAAAATAAAAGAAGACTACCCCAAATGCTACACAGATCCCCGATCGTCCCGACTGGGCACCTCTACTGATCATCTGGAAATGATACATAGTAACGACCAAGGGCCTCATCAAATTCCCACTTGAGCTCAGTTGCGCCATCTGCGCTGGTATCCTCGGCACCTGCATCTGTTTTGGTAGAATCTGTGAGCCACGGGGACTCAACAATCTCACACCCGCGAGATCAAGACTATTTAAGCTCATAGGTAGGAAAAGGCAATATGGTGGCGCTGCGGCAAGCACTAAGCATATATGGTGGCTAACATACGCAAGTGAGAGCGAGAAGAGAAGAAACGCATCGGTCGAGAAGCTAGAAGCGATCAAGAAGTGATCCTGAAACTACTTACGTCAAGCATAACTCAAACCGTGTTCACTTCCCGGACTCCGCCGAGAAGAGACCATCACGGCTACACACGCGGTTGATGCATTTTAAAGAAGTCAAGTGTCAAGTTATCTACAACCGGACATTAACAAATTCCCATATGCCTCATAACCGCGGGCACGGCTTTCAAAAGATTATATACCCTGCAGGGGTGTCCCAACTTAGCCCATCATAAGCTCTCACGGTCAACGAAGGATAAACCTTCTCCCGGGAAGACCCGATCAGTCTCGGAATCCCGGTTCGCAAGACATTTCGACAATGGTAAAACAAGACCAGCAAGACCGCCCGATGTGCCGAGAAATCCCAATAGGAGCTGCACATATCTCGTTCTCAGGGCACACCGGATGAACACTACGTACAACTAAAACCATCCCTCAAGTTTCCCCGAGGTGGCGCTGCAAGTGGCTCTAGTTTGGACCAACACTCGAAGGAGCACTGGCCCGGGGGGGTTAAAATAAAGATGACCCTCGGGCTCGCGAAAACCCAAGGGAAAAGGCTTAGGTGGCAAATGGTAAAACCAAGGTTGGGCCTTGCTGGAGGAGTTTTATTCAAAGAGAACTGTCAAGGGGGTCCCATAAATCACCCAACCGCGTAAGGAACGCAAAATCAAGGAACATAACACCGGTATGACGGAAACTAGGGCGGCAAGAGTGGAACAAGACACCAGGCATAAGGCCGAGCCTTCCACCCTTTACCAAATATATAAGGTGCATTAATTAAACAGGAGATATTGTGATATCCCAAAATATCCATGTTCCGACCTAGAACAGACTTCATCTTCACCTGCAACTAACAATGCTATAAGAGGGGCTGAGCAAAAGCGGTGACATAGCCAATCAACGGTTTGCTAGGACAGGATGGTTAGAGGTTTGACATGGCAATGGGGAGGCATGATAAACAATGGCAGGTAGGGCTAACATAGCGAAAGAGCGAACAGCTAGCAAAGCAAAGATAGAAGTGATATCGAAGGTATGGTCATCTTGCCTGCAAAGTTCTCAGAGTTGTCGAAGGCTTGATCCTCGTAAGCATTCTCAACAGGTTTCTCGTTCATGTACTCGTCTCCCGGCTCTACCCAAAGCAAGAACACAAGCAAAGGAACCACAATAAATCACGATGCAATGCACAAGCAACATGATGCAAAACATGACATGATATGCGAGATGTGATATGCAATGCATATGCATGCTCCGGAAGGTAAATGATGAACAAGGAATCAACTTGGCAAACCAAGTATGCCGCTGGAAAGATGAGATGATTTCGGTTGAAATCGATATGAAGATCACCGGAAACGGATGCACGGTTTGCAAATGGCAAGCAAAACAATAATGGCACAAATCTGCGATTAACAGCACGATGCTACTTAGCATGCAACAAGAAACTATGCTACAGCACCCCAACATAAAAACAAAACATATGGCAGTGATCTACAGGAGATGCTTAACAAAAGAGGAACACTGAGCTACGGCTAAATCACAACATAACAGGTTCAAATAAGCATGGTGAAAGTGCAAAAAATATCAGGCTGGACATGGCATAAACAGCATCAGGAAGCAATGTTCAGAGCAAGTTATCAACAAGCTACAGGAACTTATAATAGCAAAACAAGACATGGCAGGACTCTACTCAAAGCATAGATCAAAAGTCCCTTACTGACCATGAGCCAAAAAGGACCAGAAGAAATGATGGCATGCATGTAAACATAGCAAGTTTCGTTAACAGATTCAGCAAACAAAGCATGGCATTGACAGAATTATGAAGGCACCTTCGTGAGTTCGATGCACTCACTACAGAGCACCTCATGATAAACTAAGCATACATCCATCAAGAAGACATGGCATAGAATCTATACATGGCAAGAACAACATCATAGCATACACGGATCGACTACAACAACCTCGTAAAAATTGAATATCATGCAAACAATCTGCCAGGAAACATTTTGTAGCAAAAGTAGAGCACGAAAATGACATGCTAGACTACTCCATAATTCCAAACAGGGGCATGACTGGATAGAGCATAACCATATGTTCAGAACATCCTTACTGAAGTATCTCTAAATATGCATGGATCTCTCTGTAGCAACATGTTTACATGGCATCACAATAACAACAGAACAGGGACTAAAAATAGTAATATCATGAAGCCTAGTTTGCATGCTTGTGCTAGTCACCACATTGATCACAAAATTACATGGCATACACCCCTGTAAAGCTGGCATGTCATAGATCAAAACATATATAGGGCTCAAGTTCATAAGATGCACACATCAATCATGGCAAAAATGACAAAAGTGCATGTTCTGTTAAGAAACAGAAACTAACATCACATAGCCCTCTTCCAACAGCATTTCGGGCATTAAGATGAGCGCAAATGTAAATGATGCAATGGAACGAAATGATGTACTCTTCGAGACGAACAATTTGACATATTACACGCACGAAACGGAGCTACGGATGCGAAGATGTGATGCGATGAAGATGCAACAATTTACAGCAGATTAAGGACTTGGTGAAAAAAACAGGGGGAGAGAAAGTCAACCGCGGGCTTTCAGATCGGATCTGGCCGGATCGAGGTCGAGGTCGACGCCGGAGCTTGCGGCGACGGCGGCCGGAGGAGGGAGATGGCCGGGGCGGCGACTGCCGGAGGCGGAGGGGGACGACGACGCGGGAGCTCGCCGGCTCCGGGACGGCGGCGGCGAC
>NC_057810.1:648290048-648299529 GCF_018294505.1 Triticum aestivum
ACGGGCTTCGGGGGCCGGGGACGGGCCCGCGGGCCTGGCGCGGCCGGCGGTGATGTGGGTGCGGGCCCGCCACGTGGCGGAACCTGATTCGCCAGGGGTGCGGCGGCGGACGCGTCTGGTCCGATCCGGACGTGTCCGGCGGCGCGGAGAGGGATTTTTTTAGGGTTTGCCCGTGAATTTCGGGGAAGGGATCTATATATAGAGGTAGAGGGAGCTAGGAGTGTCCAAATGAGGTGTGGTTTTCGCCCGCACGATCGTGATCCGACGACGGAGAGCATGGAAGTGACTTAGATGGGTTATTGGGCTGTTTTGGAGGGGTGTTGGGCTGCAACTCAAAAGAGGCCTTTGCGAGAGTGCGGTTAACCGTTGGAGTACCAAACGAGCTCCAAATGACACGAAACTTGACAGGTGGTCTACCGGTGGTGTACCAAGGCCACTTGGCAAGCCTCGGTCCATTCCGAGAACGTTCAACACCCGCCCACTAAAAGAGACAAGAGGGGGTGCGCCGGTGCATGTGGGAGTGTCGGATTGCAAAACGGACAACAGGGAAAATGCTCGGATGCATGAGACGAACACGTATGCAAATGAGATGCACATGATGACATGATATGAGATGCATGACATGAACAAAATGCAAAATGAAAAACAAAACCCAACCACGAAGGGAATATCATAGCACATAGCCGAAAATGGCAAGAGTTGGAGTTACAAAGATGGAAAGTTATATCCGGGGTGTTACAACACTCCACCACTACAAGAGGATCTCGTCCCGAGATCTAGGACTGAAAGAACTCCGAATATTCGGAACGGAGGTGATCCTCGCGCTCCCAGGTGGCTTCTCGGTCGAAATGGTGTGACCACTTCACTTTCAGGAATTTGATTGACTTGTTGCGAGTCTTGCGCTCGGTTTCCTCAAGAATAGCAACGGGGTGCTCATGATAGGACAGATCTTCTTGGAGGTCAATCTCTTCAAAGTTGATAGTGAGATCAGGAGTCTTGAAGCACTTGCGAAGCTGTGACACATGAAACACATCGTGCACGTTTGCAAAGTTGGATGGAAGCTCGAGTTGATAGGCGAGATCGCCTCTTTTGCCAATGATCTTGAAAGGACCCACGTATCTAGGGGCAAGCTTCCCTTTGATACCAAAGCGACGAGTGCCTTTCATTGGAGAGACGCGGAGGTAGACATGGTCTCCGATTTCAAAAGCCAGATCACGGTGCTTGCTATCATAGTAACTCTTCTGTCGCGATTGCGCGGCTTTGAGATTCTCACGAATGACTTGCACATTTCTTCGGCTTCTGTGATCAAGTCGTTGCCAAGAAGTTGGCATTCACTTGCCTCAGACCAATTGAGAGGAGTACGACACTTTCTGCCATAGAGAATTTCGAATGGGGCCTTGCCCGAACTCGCTTGGAAGGTGTTGTTGTAGGAGAACTCGGCATATGGAAGACAATCTTCCCACTTCATGCCAAAGGAGATGACACAAGCCCTGAGCATATCTTCAAGGATTTGGTTGACTCGCTCGACTTGGCCACTTGTTTGAGGATGGAAAGCTGTGCTGAAACGAATGTTGGAGCCCATGGCCTTCTGAAAGGAGTCCCAGAACTTAGAAGTGAAGATGCTTCCACGGTCTGAAGAGATCAATTGTGGAATGCCGTGCAAGGAGACAATTCTGGAGGTGTATAGCTCTGCCAGCTGAGCTGCTGTGATAGATTCTTTGATAGGAAGAAAATGAGCCACTTTGGTAAGCTTGTCAATGACAATGAAGATAGCATCGTTTCCACGCTTGGACTTAGGAAAACCAGTCACGAAGTCCATCTCGATATGGTCGAACTTCCATTCCGGAATAGCAAGAGGTTGAAGGAGACCAACTGGTCTTTGGTGTTCCACTTTCACCCTTCTGTAGACATCACATTCATTCACGAATTGAGCAATCTCTCGCTTCATTCGAGTCCACCAATACGACTGCTTGAGGTCATGGTACATCTTCGTACTTCCAGGATGAATGGATAGGAGGGAATTGTGTGCCTCATTCATGATGACTTTTCTCAGATCGCCTTTAGGAACCACAATTTGATCCTCGAAGAAAAGAGTATCTTTGTCATCCAAGCGATAGCACTTGTATTTGGAAATGCCCTTGTCAATACCACGTTTCACCTTCTTCACCATGGTATCCAGAAGTTGTGCCTCACAAATTTGATCTTCCAAAGTAGGAGAGACTATGAGGTTGGCAAGAAAGCCTTGAGGAACAACTTGAAGATTCAGCTTGCGGAAAGCTTCACAAAGATCCGGTTGAAATGGCTTGAGAATTAGACTGTTGCAATAAGCCTTTCTGGTCAGAGCATCTGCAATCACATTCGCCTTTCCAGGAGTATATTCAATACTTGGATTGTACTCTTGAATCATTTCGACCCATCGAGTTGCCTGAGGTTGAGGTTTGGTTGAGTGAAGATATACTTGAGGCTCTTGTGATCGGTGAAAATGTCCACTTGCCTTCCCAATAAGAGATGTCTCCATGTTATCAATGCATGGACAACTGCCGCCAACTCAAGATCGTGAGTGGGGTAGTTCTTTTCGTTGGGCTTCAACTGGCGAGAGGTATAGGCCACAACTTTATTCTCTTGCATTAACACAGCACCGAGACCTTGAAGAGAAGCATCGCAGAACACTTCGAATGGCTTGGATTCATCAGGAGGAGTTAAGACAGGAGCTGTGACTAGATTCTCTTTGATGGTGTTGAAAGCGACGTCACACTCAGGCGTCCAGACATACTTGACATGCTTCTGGAGGAGGTTGGAAAGAGGCTTTGCAATCTTAGAGAAGTTCTCAACGAATCTTCGGCAATAGCTTGCAAGACCAAGAAAACTGCGGAGCTACTTGACATTCTGAGGAGGTTCCCAATTCACAACTGCAGACACCTTCGCCGGATTAACAGCAATTCCCTTGGCGGAGATGATGTGACCAAGATAAAGAACTTCATCAAGCCAGAACTCACATTTGGAAAACTTCGCATAAAATTGATGCTCTCTGAGCTTGTCGAGCACCAATCGCAAATGTTTGGCATGATCCTTCTTATTCTTGGAGAAGACCAAAATATCATCGAGATACACCAAGACGAATTCATTTGTGTAGGGGTTGAAGATAAAGTTCATCATGCAAGAGAATGTTGGAGGAGCATTGACAAGGCCGAAAGACATGACAGTATATTCATAAGAACCATAGCTTGTTCTGAATGCTGTCTTGGGGATATCTTGTTCACGAATGCGAATCTGATGATCACCCATACGAAGGTCAAGCTTGGAGAATACTTTAGCACCTTTGAGTTGCTCGAAAAGCTCATTGATGTTGGGAAGTGGATACTTGTTCTTGATTGTCTTCTTGTTCAATGGACGGTAATCGACGCAAAGTCGGTCCGTGTCATCCTTCTTCTGGACAAAAAGAACTCCACGACCCCATGGAGATGAACTCGGTCTGATCAAACCCAGACGCTCTTGTTCATCGAGCTGTTTCTTCAATTCCTTCAGCTCCTTGGGTCCAAGCTTGTAAGGACGCTTGCATACGGGTTCAGTTCCAGGCTCAAGATCAATAAAGAACTCGACTGCCAATGAGGAGGCATACCCGGAAGCTCTTCTGGAAAGACATCTTGGTACTCACAAACGACTGGAATTTGAGAAATAGCATCCAACTCGCCCTTCTCATTGAGAGAAAACAACCGAATGGTCTCATCACGAGCAGCATAGATGATAACATCCTCAGAGGGGTGTGTCAATTGAATTTGTCTGGCAGCACAATCAAGCCGAGCCTTGTGCTTAGAAAGCCAGTCCATCCCAAGAATTAGATCAATGTCTGAGTCGCCAAGGACAATTGGTTTAGACAGAAATTTGTAGTCGCCCATCTTGGTAGAAACACCCGGGACACAATTATTAGATGTCATTTGCTTACCCGGGGACACAATCTTCAACGGGACAGGAATCTTTTCCGTCACAAACTCATGCTTGGCAACAAAAGGTCTTGAAATGAAAGAAAGCGATGCACCAGTATCAAATAAAACTTTTGCAGGAATATCATTAACTGGAAGATTACCCATTATCACATCTGAAGAATCCTCTGCCTGAGCTGCATTCATCATGTTCACCTTTGCAAACTTGGAATTATGCTTGACCATTGCATTGCTTGAAGATTTCACGGGAGGAGGAGGAGGAAGGCGCCTTTGGTTAAATCATTTGTTCGCATAGTGACCTTTCTGCTGGCACTTGTTGCAAGTCACATCTGAGAGCGGACGGTGATAAGGAGCATTTGACCTTGGAGCTTGAGGCTGAGACTTGTTCTGATAGCCTGGGTTGGGTGGGTGGGAAGATCCACGACCACCTGAGTTCTTCTGTTGGTAAGGCTGACGAAACGGAGGAGGAGGAAGGTAGAACTTTTGCTGCTTAGCTGCCACTTGAGAGGAAGAAGAAGACTGAACTGCATCTCTGATTCTCTTCTTAGACGCCTCACACTTGAGCTGAGCACCGTCTTGCTTGAGTGCCATATTGTAGAATTGATCAAACTGAGTAGGCTCAACAAGAACGAGAGCTAACTGCAGATCCTCTCTAAGGCCACCTCTGAATTAATAGATCATACTCTTTTCATCAGGAACGTCTTGTTTAGCGAAGCGAGCAAGTTTCTGAAACTGCTTGTTGTATTCGTACACTGACATGTTGCCTTGCTTGAGATTGCGGAACTCCTCACGCTTGCTCTCAACAACACTGGTAGGAATGTGGTGAGCTTTAAAGTCCTGACAGAAATCAGTCCAAGTAATCACTCGACCACATCTGGAATCCTTGTATTGCTGGAACCAATCAGCTACCTGATCCTTGAGCTAAAAAGAAGCGAACTTGACATAGTCCTCAGGCCTGACATTGTTGCATTCGAAATGCTTGTTGATATCCACGAGCCAATCATCAGCGTCTGTGGCCTCGGCACAGTAGCTGAAAGACTTCGGTTGATTTGCAAGGAATTGGTTGAGGGTAGGAAACTGAGGCTGATGATTGAACTGCCCTTGACCTTGATTCCCTTGGTTGCCTTGGCCTTGGTTGCGCTTTTGCATGAGATGAATCATCATCTGGGCATGGGCGTTTGAGGCTGCCATCAAAGCTTGCCATGCCTCCGGAGGCGGAGGTGGAGGTGGAGGGTTCGCCTGACTCCCATCATTGCATTCCGGATTCTGACGCGTTGGCGGAGCCATCCTGAAGAGGGTGACATCCGTTAGCATCTTGATAGACAGATAGACAAGTTGAATCAACGGATAGAAATTGCAACATATAGTCTTCACAATAAACATTCGAACAAGGATGAACAAATGAATTCCAAAGTAAACATCACGTCCATTAAGGTGAGAAGCCACTTGATAAGATGTTGATGAAAGAAAAAATAAAAGGCAAGGTACGAATGGAACAAATAAGTGGTAAGGATTACCCAATCACAAACCAAATATTTGTGGGAAGAAGTGCTAGAGCTACTTGAATCCCACCTATAAACTCCCGAAACTTTCCGGTTATGCAATCAGGTGTTGGGGATACAGGGGAAGCAATATATCTCACCCAAACTAACAATCCCTACATCCAGTTGTATCCATCCTTCAACACATAACCAAGAAACCTTCGGAAATCGTGTACCTCAACCTTCGAAAAGCATCCGTTATACGAGTCATGGCAATACTCCCGAGCTCGCCCCAGTACTGGGTTATCGGGGTTATCTCACCAACAACTGTACAAAAGAGATTTTCGATGTCGGCAAAACTCAGGTATTCCAGAACTGCAACGATAAAATTGTGACGACAACACCTCGGAGCTCAACTCCCCGGGACACTGCCACAACCCCTAAATGTCAGGAGGCACCAAGAACAATGTTCTCGTCACAAAACCATCGGAACGATTCCAAGATACCCGCGTGATCCTAAATTTTTTTTAGTGAAATTTGAGAAGAGGAAAGTCAAAACATCTACGTCAGGAGACCTCACCAGAGCGACGAAGGGACTGAGGAGTAAAAAGAATCCTACTCTGCGATATATATAATCCTAAGACACAAAACATTTTTGTTCTAAACTCAACATCGCCAGCAAACAATCAAGCTGGGGGCTCCTAAGTCGGGGATGGCTCTGATTACCAACTTGTAACGCCCTCGATGTGGCTATATCTCCCACGTGTCGAAGCACGACTTAGAGGCATAATCACATTGAAAGCAATGTCGCAAGTGAGGTAATCTTCGCACAACCCATGTAATACATAAGGGAAAGAGATACATAGTTGGCTTACAGTCGCCACTTCACAGAATACATAAATAAACATCCATCATCCAAATTACACTCAAGGTCCGACTACGGAACCAAAATAAAAGAAGACTACCCCAAATGCTACACAGATCCCCGATCGTCCCGACTGGGCACCTCTACTGATCATCTGGAAACGATACATAGTAACGACCAAGGGCCTCATCAAATTCCCACTTGAGCTCGGTTGCGCCATCTGCGCTGGTATCCTCGGCACCTGCATCTGTTTTGGTAGAATCTGTGAGCCACGGGGACTCAACAATCTCACACCCGCGAGATCAAGACTATTTAAGCTCATAGGTAGGAAAAGGCAATATGGTGGAGCTGCGGCAAGCACTAAGCATATATGGTGGCTAACATACGCAAGTGAGAGCGAGAAGAGAAGCAACACATCGGTCGAGAAGCTAGAAGCGATCAAGAAGTGATCCTGAAACTACTTACGTCAAGCATAACTCAAACCGTGTTCATTTCCCGGACTCCGCCGAGAAGAGACCATCACGGCTACACACGCGGTTGATGCATTTTAAAGAAGTCAAGTGTCAAGTTATCTACAATCGGACATTAACAAATTCCCATCTGCCTCATAACCGCGGGCACGACTTTCAAAAGATTATATACCCTGCAGGGGTGTCCCAACTTAGCCCATCATAAGCTCTCACGGTCAACGAAGGATAACCTTCTCCCGGGAAGACCCGATCAGTCTCGGAATCCCGGTTCGCAAGACATTTCGACAATGGTAAAACAAGACCAGCAAGACCGCCCGATGTGCCGACAAATCCCGATAGGAGCTGCACATATCTCGTTCTCAGGGCACACCGGATGAACACTACGTACAACTAAAACCATCCCTCAAGTTTCCCTGAGGTGGCGCTGCAAGTGGCTCTAGTTTGGACCAACACTCGAAGGAGCACTGGCCCGGGGGGGAGGGGGGTTAAAATAAAGATGACCCTCGGGCTCGCGAAAACCCAAGGGAAAAGGCTTAGGTGGCAAATGGTAAAACCAAGGTTGGGCCTTGCTGGAGGAGTTTTATTCAAAGCGAACTGTCAAGGGGGTCCCATAAATCACCCAACCGCGTAAGGAACGCAAAATCAAGGAACATAACACCGGTATGACGGAAACTAGGGCGGCAAGAGTGGAACAAGACACCAGGCATAAGTCCGAGCCTTCCACCCTTTACCAAATATATAAGGTGCATTAATTAAACAGGAGATATTGTGATATCCCAAAATATCCATGTTCCGACCTGGAACAGACTTCATCTTCACCTGCAACTAACAATGCTATAAGAGGGGCTGAGCAAAAGCGGTGACATAGCCAATCAACGGTTTGCTAGGACGGGATGGTTAGAGGTTTGACATGGCAATGGGGAGGCATGATAAACAATGGCAGGTAGGGCTAACATAGCGAAAGAGTGAACAACTAGCAAACCAAAGATAGAAGTGATATCGAAGGTATGGTCATCTTGCCTGGAAAGTTCTTAGAGTTGTTGAAGGCTTGATCCTCGTAAGCGTTCTCAACAGGTTCCTCGTTCACGTACTCGTCTCCCGGCTCTACCCAAAGCAAGAACACAAGCAAAGGAACCACAATAAATCACGGTGCAATGCACAAGCAACATGATGCAAAACATGACATGATATGCGAGATGTGATATGCAATGCATATGCGTGCTCCGGAAGGGAAATGATGAACAAGGCATCAACTTGGCAAACCAAGTATGCCGCTGGAAAGATGAGATGATTTCGGTTAAAATCGATATGAAGATCACCGGAAACGGATGCACGATTTGCAAATGGCAAGCAAAACAATAATGGCACAAATCTGCGATTAACAGCACGATGCTACTTAGCATGCAACAAGAAACTATGCTACAGCACCCCAACATAAAAACAAAACATATGGAAGTGATCTACAGGAGATGCTTAACAAAAGAGGAACACTGAGCTACGGCTAAATCACAACATAACAGGTTCAAACAAGCATGGTGAAAGTGCAAAAAATATCAGGCTGGACATGGCATAAACAGCATCAGGAAGCAATGTTCAGAGCAAGTTATCAACAAGCTACAGGAACTTATAATAGCAAAACAAGACATGGCATGACTCTACTTAAAGCATAGATCAAAAGTCCCTTACTGACCATGAGCCAAAAAGGACCAGAAGAAATGATGGCATGCATGTAAACATAGCAAGTTTCGTTAACAGATTCAGCAAACAAAGCATGGCATTGACAGAATTACGAAGGCACCTTCGTGAGTTCGATGCACTCACTACAGAGCACCTCATGATAAACTAAGCATACATCCATCAAGAAGACATGGCATAGAATCTATACATGGCAAGAACAACATCATAGCATACACGGATCGACTACAACAACCTCGTAAAAATTGAATATCATGCAAACAATCTGCCAGGAAACATTTTGTAGCAAAAGTAGAGCACGAAAATGACATGCTATACTACTCCATAATTCCAAACAGGGGCATGAATGGATAGAGCATAACCATATGTTCAGAACATCCTTACTGAAGTATCTCTAAATATGCATGGATCTCTCTGTAGCAACATGTTTACATGGCATCACAATAACAGCAGAACATGGACTAAAATCAGCAATATCACGAAGCCTAGTTTGCATGCTTGTGCTAGTCACCACATTGATCACAAAAATACATGGCATACACCCCTGTAAAGCTGGCATGGCATAGATCAAAACATATATAGGGCTCAAGTTCATAAGATGCACACATCAATCATGGCAAAAATGACAAAAGTGCATGTTCTGTTAAGAAACAGAAACTAACATCACATAGCCCTCTTCCAACAGCATTTCGGGCATCAAGATGAGCTCAAATGTAAATGATGCAATGGAATGAAATTATGTACTCTTCGATACGAACAATTTGACATATTAGACGCACGAAACGGAGCTACGGATGCGAAGATGTGATGCGATGAAGCTGCAACAATTTACAGCAGATTAAGGACTTGGTGAAAAAAACAGGGGGAGAGAAAGTCAACCGCGGGCTTTCAGATCGGATCTGGCCGGATCGAGGTCGAGGTCGACGCTGGAGCTTGCGGCGACGGCGGCCGGAGGAGGGAGATGGATGGGGCGGCGACTGCCGGAGGCGGAGGGGGACGACGATGCGGGAGCTCGCCGGCTCCGGGACG
>NC_057810.1:648299539-648365905 GCF_018294505.1 Triticum aestivum
GGGCTTCGGGGGCCGAGGACGGGCCTGCGGGCCTGGCGCGGCCAGCGGCGATGTGGGCGCGGGCCCGCCACGTGGCGGAACCTGATTCGTCGGGGGTGCGGCGGCGGACGCGTTCGGTCCGATCCGGACGTGTCCTGCGGCGCGGAGAGGGATTTTTTTAGGGTTTGCCCGTGAATTTCGGGGGAGGGATCTATATATAGAGGTAGAGGGAGCTAGGAGTGTCCAAATGAGGTGCGGTTTTCGCCCACACGAGCGTGATCCAACGACAGAGAGCATGGAAGTGACTTAGATGGGTTATTGGGCTGTTTTGGAGGGGTGTTGGGCTGTAACTCAAAAGAGGCCTTTGCGAGAGTGCGGTTAACCGTTGGAGTACCAAACGAGCTCCAAATGACCCGAAACTTGACAGGTGGTCTACCGGTGGTGTACCAAGGCCACTTGGCAAGCCTCGGTCCATTCTGAGAATGTTCAACACCCGCCCACTAAAAGAGACAAGAGGGGGTGCGCCGGTGCATGTGGGAGTGTCGGATTGCAAAACGGACAACGGGGAAAATGCTCGGATGCATGGGACGAACACGTATGCAAATGAGATGCACATGATGACATGATATGAGATGCATGACATGAACAAAATGCAAAACAAAAAACAAAACCCAACCACGGAGGGAATATCATATCACATAGCCGAAAATGGCAAGAGTTGGAGTTACAAAGATGGAAAGTTACATCCGGGGTGTTACAACTAGTAAACATGCTTTCAACCTTGGTCGTCATGGAGTCTTTCAATGTGTCTAGAGCCACATTGAATTCCTCACGAGAGACCGAGGTTCCCCCATCGGCCGTAGACGAGATAGGATTCACACCGGAGTGCTCCTCAGCACGGTTTGTGGTGTCAACCATACTCTTTGGACGGTAAAGTCCTTAATAAAGAGACGAGGCTCTGATACCAATTGAAAGGATCGATACAGTTGACTAGAGGGGGGTGAATAGGCAACTAACAATGTTTAAGCTTTTCTTTACCAAATTAAACTTTGCAACAAAATAGGTTGTCTAGATATGCAACTATGTGAGCAACCTATATGATG
The DNA here is from genome assembly GCF_018294505.1 of Triticum aestivum. Lineage (NCBI taxonomy): Eukaryota > Viridiplantae > Streptophyta > Magnoliopsida > Poales > Poaceae > Triticum > Triticum aestivum. Next base: position 648,300,622 of record NC_057810.1, read on the forward strand.
CAATAACAACTAGCACATAAGCAAGCAAGGGAAACAACTCAAGTAAGCTTGCAAAAGTAAAGGCACGAAATAACCAAGAGTGGAGCTGGTGGAGACGAGGATGTGTTACTGAAGTTCCTTCCTTTTAAAGGGAAGTACGTCTCTGTTAGAGTGGTGTGGAGGCACAATGCTCCCCAAGAAGCCACTAGGGCCACCGTATTCTCCTCACGCCCTCACATAATGCGAGATGTCATGAATCCACTATTGGTGCCCTTGAAGGCGGCGACCGAACCTTTACAAACAAGGTTGGGGCAATCTCCACAACTTAATTGGAGGCTCCCCACGACACCACAAAGCTTCACCACAATGGACTATGGCTCCGAGGTGACCTCAACCGTCTAGGGTGCTCAAACACCCTAGAGTAACAAGATCCGCTAGGGATTAGTGGGGGAATCAAATTTCTCTTGGCGGAAGTGTAGATCGGGGCCTTCTCAACCAATCCCGAGCAAATCAACAAGTTTGATTGGCTAGGGAGAGAGATCGGGTGAAAATGGAGCTTGGAGCAACAATGGAGCTTTTGGGGGAAGAGGTCAGTCAACTTTGGGGAAGAAGACACCTTTATACAGTGGGGGAAACAATCCAACTGTTACCCCCCCAAACAGCCACGCACAGAGCGGTACTACCGCTTGGGCAGGGCGGTACTACCGCTGACGAGCGGTACTACCGTTCCCTCCCAGCGGTACTGCCGCGCCGACAAGGGTTGCAGAGTCCTGGACCCAGAGCGGTACTACTGTGGAAGTACGAGCGGTACTACCGCTAGGAGCGGTACTACCTCCACTACTACCACACCTAGTATCGTAAAACCCGACACGAAAAACATCGGTCTCGAGTCGAGGCGGTAGTAGCCCGGGACCACTGCGGTACTACGGCCGAAGACCGCAAGCGGTACTACCGCTTGACGTGCTTCGGCGATACTACCGCTGAGGACCGCGGTACTACTGCTGGGACAGGACAGGGCAGGCACAGAGAGAAAAGATAGCTCCAATGAAGCGGAAAGGAACATCGGGTGTGATAAGGATGTGTACGTGTTGATTCCACCCTAGCCTTACCAAAGCGGATCCCCTCTTGATAGTACGGTGACTCCTACGAAACTAGTCCACCAATAGAGAAACGAAGGAGCTACACCGTCTTGAATAAAACACCGAGGGGAGGAAATCGTCTCGTGCCAAAGGATGAATCTCTGAAAGAACTCAACGCACACGATTAGTCCGCAAAAGCATTGTCATCAATCACCAAAACACCTTGGGGATAAATATGCCTTTACAGGTGGCCTCGGTCACCGCCCTCTTTTGAAGAGGTGTGCCTTGGCCCCTTGCTAGTGTGGTTTGCTGCCAAGTTTGTTTTCTTTCTTGCCATGGGTTTTCCCTTTTCTGAGCTAAGCCGTGCTGTCTTGTTGTTGTGGTGTGCTGGGTGGTACTACCGCTGGTGGTGCGCGGTACTACCGCTGCGAGACGGGACCAGGGGGTTATATCGAGGCAGGGGGAGGTTTTCTTCTCCCCCATACCCATTCACTTTGCCCCCTCGTCTCTCTTCGTCTCTCCAGCAACGCCTCGCCGCGGGAGGGCTCCGGCGGATCTTCTTCTCCGGGGCATCCCTCTCCATTTCTTTTGGTGGAGTCGATCCCCACCTCGTCCTCTTGCCATGGATGCCGGTATTGCCCCAGCTCCTCCTTTCTTTTTGTCTAGATTTCAGATCTAGCGTCTTAGGGGCAATGGTGGTTGCATCTCTAGATTTTTGACTAAATCTAGGCTTGAGTAGGTTGGAGAAGGCAACTAGACTAGTTGGATTGGGGTTTGGTAGGAGTATTTTTGAATTTGGCAGGCCGGTAGTGCCATATCTGACCACGATAGTAGGGAACCGCTGTTTTCCCTGCTTCGAGCGGTACTACCGCTCTCATTGGAGCGGTACTACCGCTTGGGCGGTACTGCCGCTACCAGCCGTGGTACTACCGCTGCCTGCCAAGTTCCATCATGTTCCTAACATTTCTTGATCTCTTTTGTTGTGTTTGTGGCTTATGATCGTTCTTTCTAGTTGTTTCGCGTGTTCTTGTGTTTGGTTCCAGGTGATGAACATCCTGAGCATCAAGCTCGCTGTGTCAACCCCGGTCGTGCAACGTCGAAGCGCTACCGCACATCTGAGTCAGCAGGAGGTTCCTCTAGTGCTCCACCTCCACCTCAACTCCAGAAGAAGTCTGCCGTCAAGCCGAAGCCAAAGGGCAAAACTGTGCCTCAAATGAATGCCAAGGAGTTCTAGACAAGGCGTCACCGCACCCCCTATGTGGAAGACCAAGAACCCACTTTGGTCAACCGTCTGTTCTGGAACCGCTTTCAGTTTGCCATTTTCTTTGATGTGCTCAAGGCCAAGAAGAATCTCTATGTTGATGTGCGCTCCATTGACACGGACTATATGGAGAAGGATCCTGAGTACTTTGGTGAAGCTCTTCAGATATGCTCTCAGCTGAACATTCTCAGAATCATGCAGTTCAACAAGGACTATGATGCAAATATAGCGGCTTAATTCTATGCCACTGTATATCTAGGGACTGATGAGGACAGGACTCTGACTTGGATGACCAATGGCAAGTTGTTTTCTATCAAGTGGAAGGCATTCATGGAGTTACTTGGGGTGGAAGATCATGGGCTTGAGACTCCTGTCGGCTTTCGCCCTCACCGCAATACAACCTCCACTCACAAGCAAGCCCTCTAGCCCTACTGCTCTCAGAAGATCAACCCTGACAATAAGAAGGTAACATATGAGTTGCCTGCCTTTCTGGACATTCTTCACCGTGTCTTTCGGGAGATTCTCTTCCCTCATATCGGGAATCTGGATATGGTTCACTCCTATCTCGTGGACATGCTTCTCTTCTGCCAGCATGAGAAGGAAGCAAACACTGGCGAGTCCCTGGACATTTCTCATGTTATGTGGTCTGAGCTCTTATCTGCTATCTCTGAGCGCAAGTGCCCGATCTATGGTCCGTTCATCATGCTGCTCATTGAGAAGGCCTGGGATAAGGTCTATCCCAAGGTTATGCTAAAGACTGGAGAGTTGGTGTCTCATGAGATCAAGCGTCTGAGGAAGAAGGATAACTAGGGCACCCAGGTCCCTAGATCTGGGGCTACATCTTCTGCTGCTGCCATGGAGACCGAGGAGGAGGCTGATGCTGATGATGACGATGACTTTGAGCCTTCTAGGGCAGAGCCCTCTTAGGCAAAGAAGCTCAAGCTCAAGGTGAAGAAGCTGTTCTGCATGGAGTCTCACGGTCAGTACATGACTCATGTGGCTGAGAAGAAGGCCAGGGGACGTCACAAGGAGCTCATGCGTCAGTTGGGTGCCACCGTTTACAATGGACCTGAGGACCAGCTAACTGAGGAGGAGGAGTTGATTTAGCAGCGCTGCCCGTGGATAGATTCAGACGCCGAGCAGTTTCCGACCGACGATCCCACCGGGATATGATGTTCGAGACCCTCACTTGCTATCACCTGGAGCCATAGCAACACTCCTTCCCTTTTTGGTGTCTCGATGCCAAAGGGGGAGAGAGTTTAGGGTTTTGTATCGTTGTTTCGTTGTCGGATTTGCGAGTGTGTCTTTGTGGTGTCATTGTGTTTTCTCGCCGTTTGCTTGGTTTGGTTTTGTGCCAATGAGACCTACCTAGTTCCAGACATATGGTGTGAGACATATGCTACCTTATCTTTATCATTATCTATGTCTATCTAGTCCTTCGGTATCTTATGAGTTGCATGCTTATTCTGTTACATTCTCTGCTCTCATATATCCTGCTTAGGTTGTTGGTCTCTAAAATGTAGGGGGAGCATTGATCCTAGTATGTGTGCCATGCAGTCCAACGCACTTATCTAGATAGCACACATCTAGGGGGAGCCCGTCTATATTTTAGAGTTGTGGGTTTGCGCATGTCCTATGTATTTTCCCGTTGATGCAAATCCCGTATTGTCATCAATCCACCAAAAAGGGGGAGATTGTAAGGGCATATTTATCCCTAATGTGTTTTGGTGATTGGTGTCAATGCTTCTGTGGACTAATTGTGTGCGTTAAGCTTTTCAGAGATTTATTCTTTGGCACGAGACGATTCCCTCCCCTCTGTGTGTTATTCAAGACGGTGCAGCTCTTTCGTCTCTATGTTGGTGGACTAGTTTCGTAGGAGTCACCATACTATCAAGAGGGGATCCGCTTTGGTAAGGCTAGGGTGGAATCAACACGTACACTTCCTTATCGCACCCGCTGAACCTTCCCGCCTCAATGGAGTACTCTTTCCCTTCTTTGGCTGCTTTGTCTGGTCCCAGCGGTAGTACCGCGGGCCACAGCGGTAGTACCGCTCAAGCGCAACAAGTGGTAGTACCGCTCCTCGGCGGTAGTACCGCTTGGAGCCTTCGGCCGTAGTACCGCTGCGGCTCCACGCTCCTACCGCCTCGACTCGAAGGCTCTTTTTCTCGTGTTGGGTTTTGCGGCACTAGCTACGGCAGTAGAGGCGGTAGTACCGCTCAGGGTCCAGGTCCTCGCTCCTTCCCTTTGCGCGGCAGTACTGCTAAGTGGGACGGTAGTACCGTTGGCTCAGCGGTAGTACTGCCCACCCCAGCGGTAGTACCGCTCTCTGCGGGGCTGCTAAGGGGGGTAACGGTTGGATTGCTCCCCCCACTATATAAGGGGGTCTTCTTCCCCAAAGTTGACTCACCTCTTCCCCCCAAAAGCTCCATTGTTGCTCCAAGCTCCATTTTCGCCCGATCTCTCTCCCTAGCCAATCAAACTTGTTGATTTGCTCGGGAGTGGTTGAGAAGGCCCGATCTACACTGCCACCAAGAGAAATTTGATTCCCCCCACTAATCCCTAGCGGATATTGTTACTCTTGGGTGTTTGAGCACCCTAGACGGTTGAGGTCACCGCGCAGCCATAGTCCATTTTGGTGAAGCTTCGTGGTGTTGTTGGGAGCCTCCAATTAAGTTGTGGAGATTGCCCCAACCTTGTTTGTAAAGGTTCGGTCGCCGCCTTCAAGGGCACCAATAGTGGAATCACGGCATCTCGCATTGTGTGAGGGCGTGAGGAGATTACGGTGGCCCTAGTGGCTTCTTGGGGAGCATTGTGCCTCCACACCGCTCTAATGGAGACGTACTTCCCCTCAAAAGGAAGGAACTTCGGTAACACATCCTCGTCTCCACAGGCTCCACTCTTGGTTACCTCGTGCCCTTACTTGTGCAAGCTTATTTGTGTTGTATCCCTTGCTTGCTTATGTGCTAGTTGTTGTTGCATCATATAGGTTGCTCACCTAGTTGCATATCTAGACAACCTACTTTGATGCAAAGTTTAATTTGGTAAAGAAAAGTATAAAAAGTGTTAGTTGCCTATTCACCCCCCCCCCTCTAGTCAACTATATCGATCCTTTCACTCTCCTTGTCCTTCCACGATGGCACTTGATAAGGTGCACGAGCCAGCATCCTGGTTAATACAAGATCCGTCGAATCTTTGGGAAGAGGGGCCGAACACCTGATCCCCTCCGCCTTTTTTATCCAGCCCTGGCCAAGGATGGTTTTTTCAGAATAATGTTGTGATAAATATAACGACAACATGTTTGGTTGTGGAATTACTTACCTGGGTATCTGGATGGTTGCAATCGAGGCCTACATCCTCTGTTTTGTCCGGACACTTTATTCATGATCCGAAGAATAATTGATACATCCCTTCGAGCGTCATGCCGGAGAAGTGCTGAACAGTTCACGGTCCTTCCGGGTTGAACTCCCACATACGGAGAGGTCGACGTTGGCATGGGAGGACCCGACGAACTAGCATTACTTGGATTACTTTGACAACATTGATGTCCTTCTTGATGAGATCCTGAATGCGGCTTTGCAATGTCCGCACATCATCGACCGATCCCCAGTCCAGCCCCTTGTCGACCCATGATGCAAGCTGTGGCGGAGGAGCGGAGCGGAAGGCAGGGGCGGCCGCCCACTTTCTACCTCGGGGTGCTGTGATATAAAACCACTCCCGTTGCCATAGGTCAGAAACTTCTGGGAAGGAACCCTTTGGCCATAAAACATCGGCACCTTTGCTTATTATAGCGCCTCTACACTCCGTGTGTCGCCCGTCGATTATCTTCGGCTTCACATTGAAGGTCTTGAGCCATAAGATGAAGTGTGGGGTAATGCGGAGGAAGGCCTCACACACAACGATGAACGTTGAGATGTGAAGGAAGGAATCTGGAGCTAGATCATGAAAATCTAGCCCGTAATAGAACATAAGCCCTCTAACAAAGGGATGAGGACCAAAGCCTATCCCTCGAAGGAAGTGAGAGATGAATACGACACTCTCATTGGGTCTGGGAGTAGGGATAACCTGCCCTTGAGCAAGAAGCCTGTGAAGAATTTTGGGGGTCAAGTACCTAGCCTCCCTAAGCTTCGTGATGTCCTCCTCTGTGAGAGAAGAGGCCATCCACCAGCTGTGAAGGCTGGATCCGGACATGGTTGGAGGTCCGAAGCGCTTGGGCTAAGCCTTGTGTACTGGAACTTGAGGTGGGAGAAGGGAAGGATCAGGCGTGGAAAGAAAAGGACAGGTCTCGACCTCTTTATAAAGGGGATGAATGTAAAGCGTCCTCCGTGCAGCCGTTTGGAACTTGTCTAATCTAAGTAGTCATACTAATGGAGCGGTTGGGTTACCCATGCCCGTATTAATGAGAATCCTGTAATAAGGGGACACGATCTCTGCTTCGACAAGACACGCCAATGAAACCGCCTCGCGAAAAGCGTAGTGGCAGGTTGGAAAAACGGTTTGAATAATAACCAGGCCGCAGCGTGATGCCACACTATGAAGAAGTTGTCAGCAGATTTGGACTTGCGGAATATTATACTCTCTACAGTGGTATGTGGAATTTGTTTTGCAGAGCCGTGCACGATTCTTGTGTTCAAAATTTACTTTGGAGTATTCGGAGAAGGAACCCGCCTTGCAATACCGAAGACAATCAGCGCGTCAGACTCATCGTCATTGAAGCCTGGTTCAGGGGTTACTGAGGGAGTCCTGGATTAGGGGGTCCTCGGACAGCCGGACTGTATGCTTATGCCGGACTGTTGGACTATGAAGATACAATATTGAAGACTTCGTCTCGTGTCCGGGTGGGACTCTCCTTTGCGTGGAAGGCAAACTTGGCAATTCGGATATGTAGATTCCCTTCTCTGTAATCGACTATGGGTAACCCTAGCCCCCTCCGGTGTCTATATAAAACAGAGGGTTTAGTCCGTAGGACAAGAACAATCATAATCATAGGCTAGCTTCTAGGGTTTAGCATCTACGATCTCGTGGTAGATCAACTCTTGTAATACTCATATCATCAAGATCAATCAAGCAGGAAGTATATTAACTCCATAGAGAGGGCCGAACCTGGGTAAACATTGTGTCCCCCGCCTCCTGTTACCATTGGCCTTAGACGCACAGTTCGTGACCCCCTACCCGAGATCCGCCGGTTTTGACACCGACAGCATCCTCTTTGCACTCGAAGTAGTCATCGTAGCCGACCACCCCCTCTCTAATACGGTTGAAAAGATGCCTACTCATACAGAAACGACAGTGGAATTTCTGATGTTTGAACATGGATTTGTTGTATCAAAGTAGTACTTTGAAAGAAGGAAATGCCCGCTCTCCCGGTTGCGATTCAACGCCGGAAGGTGGCCCGAAATGGAGCCACGGAACAACGCCGCTGGCTATTAAGGTGGTGATGGACCAACACGGCAACCAATATCTCCTCCTCGTCATCGGACGACGAATCGTTAAAGTTGCAAAGGAAATTGTGAAAAAGAATTCGTCCGCGGAGTCTATTTTGTACCTTGGCAAACTGTTGAACAGCTTGCGGACGTCGACGAAGAAGACGGCTGGCGAAGGGAGTCGCGGCGCGCACGGACCAGCTAGCTGCCCTGCCGGCGTCCGACGAGCGGGTCGGCGTCTGACGGGCGTGCCGGTGAGGATCTGGCCGGGGACGGAGAGGCGGCAGCTTGATCGCGGTCGCGGCTGTGTCAGGGGAGCGGGGGTGTCATGTGGGAAGCAGTCGGTTCCCGGCGACAAGACGGCAATGGCGACGTCGGAGGTGGCGGCGTTGCTCAGAGGATGTTGCGGGCGCCGACAGCTGGCAGAGTCACCGGAAAATGGGCAGCGCTGGCGGCGACGAAGGAGGCAGGCGTGCTTGTTGTTGGATGGGGGAGGCCAATGTGCCACCAGCCAGCGGGCCCGGGGAGGAGAAGGCGAGCGCGCGCGTCCGTCTCGTGTCCGTGCTGACGTAAATCCGACTAAAAAATGTGCCGGGAATGGGTCGTCCATAGACGAAAAGCGGGCGCACTTTCATTTGGGTCGGCGCGTTGGGCCGAGTTTTGTGTCCGTACCGATTCAAACGAATGCCAACGGACAAAATAGGTCGCCCCATTGGAGTTGCTCTAACCGCCTTGGGTTAGGGAGGAAAACAAAGAAAACTTTTTCTCAATCTTTTTAACAGCGCTAGTTAATTTTTTTTGACAGAACGGCGCTAGTTAATTAATTCTACGACGAAAGAGAAAAAGACATGCGGTTCGCGGGTGCTTGGGTGACGCCTGATGCCGAACAGCATAATCTATCAAGGATATAGTTCGGCCTCTCGTCTTTACGATTGTTATCCAATTGGGCGAGAAAAAAATATTCAGACCTTTTCGGATGAAAATGACCTTTTCTTGTTTATTCACGAATGGTCAGCATCATGATTGATTATTGAGGATGAGGCCTGGCTGCCATTATTATCACAAGCACAGTGGCCGATTTGTAGCCTATCTTGGTTCAGCCTCCCCAATCGGTAGATGCCTCATCAAGCTTTGCTTGGTTGATTAATTGATAAGAGTGCCGTGCCATCCTAGCTCAACGTGATGATATCATTAGCCCATGCCTGCTGGATCCAAGACCATGACCTGCCCTGCTGCTGAGAGTATTCTTGCTTATGTGGTCCGTGTTCCTGTAGCTGGTGTGGATCCACAAACTGAATGATAATTGGTTTTGCTATCTTCTTTTTCGCATGATTATGATAAGAAATCGCACCAACTTGAAACTCAAAAGGCATGACCAGTTCATGTGCTGTTTGCTGGACGAAGTAGGACACGTACTGCACATATGCATGACGGCGTGGCCGTCTGCGTTCTACTGCACCAACTCCCTCTGATCTACTCCCTCCGTTTCTAAGTATTTGTTTTTTTAGAGATTTCAAATGAACTATCACATACAGATGTATATAGACATATTTTAGGGTGTAGATTCATTCATTTTGCTTCGTATGTAGTCAATTGTTGAGATCTTTAGAAAGACAAATATTTAGAAACGAAGGGAGTACTAGATAGTCATAATTATAGGAAGCATTCTGCTAATAATTAACTCGCAGGTTACACGCTGGTGTTGCACTGAACCGTGACGCCCGACACTGATGCCTTGCCGTCCTGCTGGTTTATATTACCAGTGAGTGACCAAGGGGTGGTTCGTAGTTGGTGTATTCTTCAACCATTAGTCGCTGGTTCAGTAATGACATCGCGCTTCTCTTGAAAGGTTGTTGAATACTTCTGTTTCCGTAAGACCGATTCGTCCTTGTGCATTTGTTCTCTTGTGGATCATTCAAGCACGGTTGAACGTACATCCAGGTGACCGCAAGACCCAAAAATGATAAAGGCTTGTACTTCTTGCGGCGGGCGGTTGGTATCCCCATTCGGCGGATCCTGCGATGAAGACAGCATTTGAATAATCCGGGCTTCTCGTGTGCGGCCAAAAGTGTTGGCGTTGGCTATGGCTAACAAGTCCTCTGTAGTATGAACTTGTGCGGTGTCAGGTTACCCGACTTATGCGTCAGCGTCTATAGACCGTGTTAAGTTTTTTTTTTCGAGGGTAAAGAGAGTTTTTATTGCAAGTTCATAAAGTTACACTCAATAGGCCACAAATCCTCACTACAAGGTGGTATCGAGCCAAGCCACACAGCGGTAGCTTGCTCAGGTCGGCTATAACTGGCCAATCGATCGACAACTCTATTTTGCGTACGACTATTTTTTTAAAAAACAAACTCCCTACTACCAAGAAGATTCTTAATTTCGAGAACTAAATGACCATAGGCCAAACGAACCAAAGCAGCATTAGACATGCTAGACAAGGCCTCCGAAGAATCCGACTGCAATACCACCGGAAGATTTGAGTGTTGAATTGCCGGTGCCATACCCTGCATTATCGCATGCAGTTCTACTTCCGGCGAGTCATTGCTGTGGAAAATGAACCTGTACGCTGTAAAAAGAATAGATCCCTCGATGTTCCTAAGGACCATCCCAATGGCCGCCGAGCCATCTGTCGCCTGGAAAGACCCATGACAGAGAGGGCCACCGTGCCCAATGCTAGGGCTGGCCAAGGGCCAGGAGGGTTTAGCGTCTTCTGCAAAGGCAAATCAATGGGCGAGGTAGACATCTTTCCCTTCAAAATTTCATCCTCTGAATATTTCCCCGCAAGTATGATTGATTTATAGTAGCTATCCAGAAACTCGACCAAGGCAAGAACGGGAGGAATCACCTTCCCATGTACCTTGTCATTGCGTAGTTGCCAAATTCACCATATTAGCATAATCAGCATGGCCCGGACTTCCACAGAGCACTTGGTAAGTAAGTGCATAAGCCATTCGTTTCCGGTATCAATGAGGAAATCATCTCTAGGGAGAGGCCACTGTGCTCTCATATTTACCCAGAGAGTACGTGCCTACAAGCATGAAATCAGCGCATGGAATGTGCTCTCCTCCTCCACTCCACACAGAGGGCAAGCAGCCAAGTAGTGATCTTCATTTACCGAGGCACAGGTGCCTTCCACACCTTGTTCCATAATGTTCGAGTACCATCCGGATGCGTGCTAGAGCTTCCTACAGCGTGGATCATATTATGCTCCCGGGTAGCTAGCTTGTAGGCGCTTTTTACTGTAAACATTCCATGCTTTTCCGAGAACCAAGACAGAAAATCACCGCGCTGTCGTGGAGAGGTTTTGATTTTCAGAATATGATCAACATCCAAAGGCCAAAAGGCTGCATTTAAGCGATCCACTCTCCATGCACCATTGACATCCAAGAAACCCGACACACGGTTGAAGCGGCAGGAGCCCTTCGGGGAGATCGACCGTAGGGAGAAGGGTCGCGGGATCCATGGGTCCCTCCAAGTACGGATAGAAGTATCATTACCCACGCGGCAGATGACCCCCCTCTGAACAAGTTCCAAACCGTGCAATATACCTTTCCAAACCGCGGATCCCGTAGCCGGAAAGACCGTATCCAGTAAATGACATGTAGGATAGTTGTCGGTATCAAAACCGGCGGATCTCGGGTAGGGGGTCCCGAACTGTGCGTCTAGGCGGATGGTAACAGGAGACAAGGGACACGATGTTTTACCCAGGTTCGGGCCCTCTTAATGGAGGTAAAACCCTACGTCCTGCTTGATTGATATTGATGATGTGGGTATTACAAGAGTAGATCTACCACGAGATCAAGGAGGCTAAACCCTAGAAGCTAGCCTATGGTATGATTGTTGTAATGGTTGTTCGTCCTACGGACTAAAGCCATCCGGTTTATATAGACACCGGAGAGGGCTAGGGTTACATAGAGTCGGTTACAATGGTAGGAGATCTACATATCCGCATCGCCAAGCTTGCCTTCCACGCCAAGGAAAGTCCCATCCGGACACGGGACGAAGTCTTCAATCTTGTATCTTCATAGTCTTGGAGTCCGGCCGATGATGATAGTCCAGCTATCCGGACACCTCCTAGTCCAGGACTCCCTCAGTAGCCCCTGAACCAGGCTTCAATGACGACGAGTCCGGCGCGCATATTGTCTTCGGTATTGCAAGGTGGGTTCCTTCTCCGAATAGTTTGTAGAAGATTATGAACACCAGGATAGTGTCCGGCTCTGCAAAATAAATTCCACATTCCACCATAGAGAGAATAATATTTACACAAGCTCAATCTGCTGACGTATTTCGTGGCGTGACGTCACACCACTACCAAGCCTTTACTTGATTCGTTTTTATTATACCACCCCAGCGCGTTTAGCGAAGCGGTTTCCTTGGCACGTCTTGTCGAAGCAGAGATCGTGTTCCTCTTATTCCGGGATTCTCATCAATACGGACGTGGGTAACCCAACCGCGCCATTGATTATGGCGCTTGGGAGATAAGCGAGTTTTACCAGGCCAGTGGGGACGCATAGTCTTCGTCCGCCCATATATAAGGGATAAGGATCCACCTCCTTACCTACGCCTTCTTCCTCCTTTGCTTATCCATCTCCGCACACTCGAGCTCCAGCGCCCAAGCCCGCAAATCTCACCTCGACCTTCTCCAGCCATGTCCGGAGCGGGAGGCAAGTGGATGGCCTCCTCCGTCACGGAGGGGCACATCGAAAGGCTGCGCGGCGCCGGATACCTGACCAGCGACATCGCGCACCGTCTCCCCGACAAGGGGCAGCTCATCCCCATCCCCAGGCCCCATGAGAGGGTGGTTTTCCTTCCCCATTTCCTCCGCGGACTGGGCTTTCCACTTCACCCCTTTGTCCGGGGGCTCATGTTCTACTACGGCCTAGATTTCCATGATCTGGCGCCAAACTTCATTCTCAACATCTCGGCGTTTATCGTCGTGTGCGAGGCCTTCCTCTGCATCCAGCCCCACTTCGGCTTGTGGCTCAAGACCTTCAATGTCAAGCCGAAGGTAGTGAAGGGGAATCAGGCGGAGTGCGGAGGTGCGATGGTGGGTAAGATACCCAACGTCATCTGGCTCGAGGGCGCCTTCGTGGAAACCATCAAGGGATGGCAATCGGGGTGGTTCTACATCACCGAGCCGCGTGACCCTAAATGGGCAGCGGCCCCCGAATTCAGATCTGGAATCCCCACGCGGCTCACCTCTTGGAAGGAGAGTGGCCTGACTTGGGGTGATTCGGAGGAGCTGACCGGACTCCAAGCCTGCGTCCAGAAGCTGGTGAACAAGAAGCTCAAGCTTGTCAACATGGTCCAAGTCATGCTCATCCGCCGGATTCTCCCGTGCCAACAACGGGCCTTTAAATTATGGGAGTTCAATCTGGCACAGCACCAAACCTTGAGCAGGCTCTTCGACACTAGGTACGAAGATGCCTGGAAGGTGCTTTTCAAGGGCGCCGAAGCTCCCGCATCCGCTACTGAAGATCGCGGATTCCGCTCGCAGCGTCCGGCTGACAAGGTAAGTGATTCTACCCTCTACGGGGCACTTGTTTTCCATAGTTTGACCCTATGCGGGATCTAATCTCCCCTTTCCTTTGACAGGACTGGCTGAAGAAGGCTGAGCAGGCTATCTGTCCGGCTCCCTTGCTAGAAGACCCAGTAGATGCCCGTCTAGCGAGGCTGCTGGTTCCGGCACCCCATGTGGTGCCGGAGAAGAAGGCCAAGAAGGAGGCCACGGGTACTCGAAAGAGTTCCCATTTTCAGGTGTTCGATGACTCCGAGGCGGACTCCTCCCCGAGGAGGAGGAAAAGAAAAAGGCCCCTTCCCCAACGGGGGAAGGGAAGAAAAGGAAGGCCTCCCCGGCTGGGGAGGCCGAAGGGTCCAAGAGGGGAAAGACTCTTCCCCCGGACTGTTCCGCCAACGCCGGCGATGGCGACGAGGATTGGCCTTCAAGGGCCAAGCCCCTGGCGAAATCGTAAGTATCCGGACTCTCGAATGACTTCATGATTTTTCTTTGTGCCACTTGGTGTCTTTCTAACGCCGCATACAACCATGTAGTCCGCCCAAGGATGATCTTCCCGCTTCGTCGAGCGGGTCCTTGGGTTCGTCGGATGTGAACAGCACCTCACTTCCAACCGCCTCCTCTCCCCGCGACACTGACGACGTCGAGGTGGGATCCCAGAGAGGGGCCCATCCAGAGGAGGAGGACCCGGAGGTGGCACAGGGCGACCTCCCGAACTTCGCGCCGGACTCCACACCGGAACCCGTAGTGGTTCTGGAGTCCGGCGGGCGGCCCCTTCGTAAGAAGGGCAAGACCGTGTCGTCGGCGGCCTCCGTCCAACCGGAGGCGCCGGATAACTTGTTGGAGGCGCTCGACGGCGCTTCCATTGAGGAAGGACACCACACTGTCATGAGTGCGGTGATTCAGAAGGTCCAGCTCGCCAAAAGCGGGCTGAACGAAGCCTGCAGCAGCCTTCTATCAGGCTTCGACGTAAGAATGTTTAATATATGTAAAGTAGTACCGCATAGACAGTAGCCCCTGATGCTCGGTTCGGTGTTCGGAAAGAAAAGACGGACTGAGGATCTAAAAAGATACACGCAGGAGTCCTAAAAAATATGTCAATATGGGATTGCAGGCTACGCTGTTGACCTCCGCTGCATTGACTGTGGAGGTCAATGCTTTAAAGCAAAACCTCGAGCGGTCCGAGAACGAGCTCAGCCGTGCCAAGAAGCAGCTCGAGGACAAAGAAGGTGAGTAGCACCTTATTAAAAATGTACCTTGCAGAAAAGGATTTGGTTGCAAGAAAAATGACAAGGATAACGTGGGTATTGCAGGGGCCACAGACGAGGTGGCAGCCCTGAAGGAGGCGGTGTCCGTGGCCGAACGTAACGCGGCCACGGAGCGCACCGAGCGAGAAAAGCACGAGGCGCGGGTGGCGGAGGTGCAGCAAGAGCTCCAAACTCTCGTGGAAAAACATGAGAGTTTGGAGCGTGACTCGAAGACTCGAGAGTCCGAGCTTGCATCGGCTCTTGAGAGCGCCAAAGCCGCTAAGGCCGAAGCCTACAAGGCCCTTTAGGAGATCGAGGCGTTAAAGAAAATAGCGCCGGGTAAGGCATTTTTCATGCAAAGCAAGCATGTGAATGTAAATTACCTGTTACTTACCCGAATTCGGAGCTCTCCAGGAGCGTTCGCAGATCTGCCCTGCAGCGTGTCCGATGCTGCCGCTTTCTACCGGGCCGAGGAGGGGAGCTCGACGGAGAAGGTCTTCTGGTCTCAGTATGCTGAGGCCGGACATCCGGTGCCCCTTAGTGACCAGCTGAAGCAGCTGGTCGAGCTCCACAAGGTGGCCGAATAGGCCATGAAGGGCCTCATAGTTCGGCTGTGGCCCAATGAGGCCATGCCTGGGAGCTACTTCGGCCTGGTGCGGCGGTTGGTGGATGCGTGTCCATGGGTGGACGTCATCAAGTGATCCGCTTGTATTGAAGGTGCCCGTCGGGCCCTTGCCCGTGCTAAGGTGCACTGGGGCAAGATGGATGCTGAGAAGCTTGTGACGGACGCGCCACCGCCGGGCAAGGAGTATCGCACGCCGGAGATGTATTACAAGAGTGTCCTGAAGGGTGCCTGCACTATTGCGGGTGAGTGCCCCAATAATGTAATATTTGAGTAGACTCATATTTTGTTATCCTGTGCGCAGAAAACTTTGTTCATATGCGCTAAGCAATGCTTTTTTATTTAAAATATTGCCTTCTGTTCGGCTGTTTATCAAATCTGAGAGATGGCAAGTCGTCGGCTTCAGCCCCCATGCCACGAGTGCTGGGGTGTTCGGGATAAATTTGGGCACTCTTGTTCCCATATTTGGGTCCATCTAGGGAGGCGCTCAACACAACGAACTAGGCAACCGGACTTATAATGCTTGAACACTCTCACTTAGCCATAGAATTCTATAATTTTAAATTTCGGCGAAGCCCCTAGTGTTCGGAAGGCTGAATTTGGGGTGCTATCCACGCCTGGGCCGGACAGTTAGTCGGCTCCTCGCTCTAAGCGGCATAAGTCTTTAGGGACTCGAAAAAACCTCTCGAACAGCGACCGGCTCTCGCCTCATCATGACGGTCAGTTTTAGCTTTCTCCACTGAGGCGTTAACCCAGCTCAACCGGGGCGCAATCGCAGTGGTTCTCCCAGTGCTACCTTAGCCGATATAACGAAACGTAAGGTACCAAAACATGGGAGCCGGGCAAACCCAACTATTGACCCAAGACATGATTCGGAGCTGATGCATATAATGCTATAAGTTCGGGGTGCCGCACTTGTGAAAGTGTTCGGACTTATCACACCAAGATGTGGGGAACCTAAGCCCCTGGTGTTTTTAGCCATACCAAAGTGTACGGATGCAACATGCCGTAAATGAACACATGTATAAGAAAGAAATGCAATTAGAAGCAAAAAGGTGCTGCATTGTTTTATTCAAAAGGTACTGCTATGAATGCAGAATGATACAAATAGTGCGATAAGCAAGGAACGGGACTATTAAACATGTCCCCCTCCAGGGGTAGGCTGCGGAGTGGCTTATAAGGTAGAGTTAATGCTCGTAAGGGAGACCACCTGAGTATTCGTCGCAGCCTTTTTCCTTCCCTGGCTGTTGCATCGTGAGTTCGGCCGGTCTACTGCCGGACAGGGCCTCTGGTGAACGGAGTCCTGTGAAAAAATAATAATAATAAAAAGAAAAAGGAATGACACACTTGGGAGCCCCTGGTGTGGTTGAGCCGCACTCTGGGCATGTCGTGGTCGTGCCCCTTCCCCTATGCCCATGGTATCTCCAGAGCGTAATGATGTACGCAAAGGACCCGTCGTGCGATCTTGCAAGGGCTAGGGTTGGGGCCGCATTGCTACGCGTGCTCGGAACGCGCCAGGTGGTCTTGTTGTAGGTTACTTCGGGCGCGCTTGACCGTGTCCGATCGCTTAACGGCCGGACTCGAGAATTGCCTTGAGAGGTTGCATTGTACTTCTGCTGCGAGGGCCGCTGTATGTTCCTCCGTTCGAAGGGAGCGCTCAGTGTTCCCGTTGACCGTAATGACTCCTCGAGGGCCTGGCATCTTGAGCTTGAGGTATGCGCAGTGCGGTACCACGTTGAACTTCGCAAATGCGGTCCGTCCGAGCAAAGCATGATAGCCGCTGTGGAACGGAACTATGTCGAAGATTAATTCCTCGCTTCGGAAGTTATCCGGGGATCCGAAGACCACTTCCAATGTGACTGAGCCTGTACAGTTGGCCTCTACACCTGGTATGACGCCTTTAAAGGTTGTCTTTGTTGATTTAGTCCTTTTGGGGTCTATGCCCATCTTGCGCACTGTATCCTGATAAAGCAGGTTCAGGCTGCTGCTGCCGTCCATCAGGACTCGAGTGAGGTGAAATCCGTCGACGATTGGGTCTAAAACCAATGCGGCGAACCCGCCATGGCGGATACTGGTGGGGTGGTCCCTTCGATCGAAAGTGATCGGGCAAGAGTACCATGGATTGAACTTCGGGGCGACTGGCTCCATCGCATATACGTCCCTAAGTGCACGCTTCCGCTCCCTCTTGGGTATGTGGGTTGCGTATATCATGTTTACCGTCCGCACTTGTGGGGGGAACCCCTTCTGTCCTCTGCTGTTCGGTGGTCGGGTCTCCTTCCTTTGGGGTGTCCACCATGTATATGTCATATGACGAGGTGGCCTTCTAGTGCCCGATAGGCGCTGGCTCTTGGTCGTCTCCGGCATCGTTGTCCATACCATCGATGTCTTCGGAGTCGTAGTCTAGCATGTCGGTTAGATCGTCGACAGTGGCTACAAAGTGGGTGGTGGGTGGGTTTTGAATTTCTTTGTCGTCCGCATCCCAACCATCCTGACCGCAGTCCGGCCAGGGCTCTCCAGATAATGAGAGATACTTTAGCGAATTCAGGATGTCGCCAAAGGGTGAGTGCTGAAAGATGTCCGCAGCGGTGAACTCCATGATCAGCGCCCAATCGGATTTGATTGGCAGGGGCGCAGGAGGTTCGGAGTCCGGCGAGGAGTCCGGCACCTCGGAGTCACGAGCTTTGCAAAGGACAAGGTCAGTATTCGGCTCCATCGCCGTAGAAGTCGCAGCCCCCGAGGCGGTGTCCAGCCACCTGTCCTCGATCTGCGCGGTCGGCTCCGAACTATAGGTCAGAGCGGACTCGTGTGCGGCCTCCAGGGTACTGTCCGGTGGCAGAGCTAAATCATGCCCGTCGTGACAGTGCGGCGCACTCGGCTGTGGCTCGACTCCATCGAAGATCAAGTCTCCGCGGATGTCGGCAGTAAAGTTTAGGCTTCCAAACCTGACCTGTTGGCCAGGGGCGTAGCTTTCGATCTGCTCCAGATGGCCAAGCGAATTGGCCCGCAATGCGAAGCCGCCGAACACGAAGATCTGACCGGGGAGAAAAGTCTCACCCTGGACTGTGTTGTTGTTGATTGAAGAAGCCATCAAGCCTATCGGTGACGGCACAGAGGAACTCTCAATGAAAGCACCAATGTCGGTGTCAAAACCGGCGGATCTCGGGTGGGGGGTACCGAACTGTGCGTCTAGGCGGATGGTAACAGGAGACAAGGGACACGATGTTTTACCCAGGTTCGGGCCCTCTTAATGGAGTTAAAACCCTACGTCCTGCTTGATTGATCTTGATGATGTGGGTATTACAAGAGTAGATCTACCACGAGATCAAGGAGGCTAAACCCTAGAAGCTAGCCTATGGTATGATTGTTGTAATGGTTGTTCGTCCTACAGACTAAAGCCATCCGGTTTATATAGACACCGGAGAGGGCTAGGGTTACATAGAGTCGGTTACAATGGTAGGAGATCTACATATCCGCATCGCCAAGCTTGCCTTCCACGCCAAGGAAAGTCCCATCCGGACACGGGACGAAGTCTTCAATCTTGTATCTTCATAGTCTTGGAGTCCGGCCGATGATGATAGTCCGGCTATCCGGACACCCCCTAGTCCAGGACTCCCTCAATAGTGCTTAGCTTTTAAAAGGCGAGCACATAAGCTATCTGGCGTTTCCAGTAATCTCCAGGCTTGTTTGGCCAGCAAGGCCTGGTTAAAGGCCCTCATATCCCTAAAACCCATTGTAAGGGCATATTTATCCCCAAGGTGTTTTGGTGATTGATGAAAATGCTTTTGCGGACTAATCGTGTGCGTTGAGATTTTCAGAGATTCATCCTTTGGCACGAGACGATTCCATCCCCTCGGAGTTTTTGTTCAAGACGGTGTAGCTCCTTCATTTCTCTGTTGGTGGACTAGTTTTGTAGGAGTCACCGTACTATCAAGAGGGGATCCGCTTTGGTAAGGCTAGGGTGGAATCAACACGTACACATCCTTATCACACCCGACGTTCCTTTCCACTTCTTTGGAGCTTCCTTTCCTCTCCTTGTCTGCCTTGACCTGTCCCAGCAGTAGTACCACGGTCCTCAGCGGTAGTACCGCCGAAGCACGTCAAGCGGTAGTACCGCTCCCCAAGCGGTAGTACCGCTTGCTGTCTTCGGCCGTAGTACCGCTGTGGTTCTGGGCTACTACCGCCTCGACTCGAGACCCCTGTTTCTCATGTCGGGTTCTGCGGTACTAGAAGCGGCAGTAGTTGCTGCAGTACCGCTTCAAGCGGTAGTACCGCTCGTACTCCCGCGGTAGTATCGCTTTGGGCCCAGGCCCCTGCTACCCTCGTGAGCGTGGCAGTACCGCTGGGAGGGAATGGTAGTACCGCCCTGCCCGAGCGGTAGTACCGCTCTGTGCGTGGCTGCTTGGGGGGGGGGGTAATGGTTGGATTGTTCCCCCCACTATATAAAGAGGTCTTCTTCGCCAATGTTGACCTGCCTCTTCCCCCAAAAGCTCCATTGTTGCTCCAAGCTCCATTTTCGCCCGATCTCTCTCCCTAGCCAATCAAACTTATTGATTTGCTCGGGATTGGTTGAGAAGGCCCCGATCTACACTTCCACCAAGAGAAATTTGATTCCCCCACTAATCCCTAGCGGATCTTGTTACTCTTGGATGTTTGAGCACCCTAGACGGTTGAGGTCAACTCGGAGCCATACTCCATTGTGGTGAAGCTTCATGGTGTTGTTGGGAGCCTCCAATTAAGTTGTGGAGATTGCCCCAACCTTGTTTGTAAAGGTTCGGTCGCCGCCTTCAAGGGCACCAATAGTGGAATCACGGCATCTCACATTGTGTGAGGGTGTGAGGAGAATACCGTGGCCCTAGTGGCTTATTGGGGAGCATTGTGCCTCCACACCGCTCCAACGGAGACATACTTCCCTTCAAAAGGAAGGAACTTCGGTAACACATCCTCGTCTCCATCGGCTCCACTCTTGGTTATCTCGCGCCTTTATTTTTGCAAGCTTACTTGTGTTGTTTCCCTTGCTTGCTCGTGTGTTTGTTGTCGTTGCATCATATAGGTTGTTCACCTAGTTGCATATCTGGACAACCTACTTTGATGCAAAGTTTAATTTGGTAAAGAAAAGCTAAAAATTGTTAGTTGCCTATTCACCCCCCCTCTAGTCAACTATATCGATCCTTTCCATTGGTATCAGAGCCTCGTCTCTTTATTAAGGACTTTGCCGTCCGAAGAGTATGGTTGGCACCATAGACGGTGGGGAGGAGGAGCACTCCGGTGTGAATCCGATCTCGTATACGGGTAATGGGGAAACCGCGGTGTCCCGTGAGGAATTCAATGTGGCCTTGGACACATTGAAAACCTCCATGACAACCACGGTTGAAAGCATGTTTAATAAATTCTTAGAAGGACTTAAACTACCTACGTCGC
Source organism: Triticum aestivum (assembly GCF_018294505.1). NCBI lineage: Eukaryota > Viridiplantae > Streptophyta > Magnoliopsida > Poales > Poaceae > Triticum > Triticum aestivum. The sequence continues at coordinate 648,321,166 of NC_057810.1, forward strand.
CATTGAAAGTGGGTGATCCCGCTAACAAGGTGACGGATGCTAACTCCGACAAGGGGGAAGCTAATAGTGAGAAGGGTCCTTCTACTAGTGGTAGAAATGGCATCGGCATCTTTGCCCATGTGGAACCTCCAACTTATGGAGGACCGATTCCCTCTACTCATTTAAATCATGCCGGTCCTCCTCCTAAGATTGTGAAAAATGAGGATTTTGATTCTTGAGTGTATCGCTTCAAGCATCATTTAAATCATGTGAATACTAACCTTTGGAGAATCATTGAAGAAGGTTTCTATCCACATGACCGAAGCAACTTCACCCCGAGAGAAGTGGTGGATAATCAATTCAATGAAAGTGCTCTCTTCATCATCCAAGATGCTATCCTTCCCGAAGATCTCCCTCATCTTCGACCCCATGCCATGGCCAAGGACGCATGGCAATGCGTTGTGTCTCTCTATCGAGGAAGTGCTAACATTCAACGCTCCAACTATGAAGTGGTGCAAGATGAAGCCGATGAGTTTGCAATGAAAGAAGATGGAGAACCTCGTGAGCTCTTTCGAAGAGTGAACAAACTGTCGGTCTCACTCCAAGATCATGGGAGCAAGGAGACGGATGACAATTGGATCAAGCGCAAGTTCCTCAAGGTCATGATGCCGTACAACAAGGCCATGTCCTTCGTCATCCGTCAAAGACCGGACTTCCACTCCATGACCTCAAGCGAAGTGTTGGATGAGTTCGTTGCAATGAGCATCTTGGACAAGACCGCTGATAATGCGGTGCTCCGTTCTCAAAGGGCAAAGAAGCCCAATCTTGCCTTGAAGGCCAAGGTTATTGTGGAAGAAGAGGAAGAAGAGGAGGATGAGGAGAGCAACCCCGAAGATACGAAATATGATTATCATGAGCACATGGCTCTTGCTTCAAGACAATTTTGGAGCAAGAAGAATTCAAGACCCAACTTCAATAAGAACAACTCAAGTGGTGTCAAGGGCAAGCAACGAGTTAGAACTTGTTTCAACTATGGCAACGTGAGCCATTTCGTTGCGGATTGTCCTTGCGAGAAGCGGGAAGACAATGGTGGCAAGTTCATCCGAAAAGACAAAGCCAAGTCCTTCCCTAACAAGAACAACTTCACCAAGAAGACTCCTACTTGTGGGTTGGTGGTTCAAGAATAATACCGTGAGGATGACGATGATGATGAAGATAGAGAAGCAATGGCCATGGCATCCATTGCCATTGCCACATCTCACCGGATGTCTCTCTTCGATTCACCCAACGAGAACATCACCGCCAAGTGCCTCATGGCTAAAGCCACCAACAAGGTCATCCCCAACATCAAAACCACCATCATTACTAATCCCCCTTTGATGGATGGCAATGATGAAAGTGAGGGGTCTAATGAAGAAGTAAATGAATTTGAGTCTTTTATGAGTAAGCTCAAGGGCAAATCCAAGAAGCACTTTGTTGCTCTCTTGGAACAACTTGGTGAAGCCAATGACATGATCGAGGCTCACGAAGAAATCATCTCTAAGATGGAAGGTCATTGAGGGAGTCCTGGATTAGGGGGTGTCCGGATAGCCAGACTACCGTCATCGGCCGGATTATCATCGGCCGGATTATCATCGGCCGGACTATCATCATCGGCCGGATTATCATCGGCCGGACTATCATCATCGACCGGACTCCAAGACTATGAAGATACAAGATTGAAGACTTCGTCCCGTGTCCGGATGGGACTTTCCTTGGCGTGGAAGGCAAGCTTGGCGATGCGGATATGTAGATCTCCTACAATTGTAACCGACTCTATGTTACCCTAGCCCTCTCCGGTGTCTATATAAACCGGATGGCTCTAGTCCGTAGGACAACAACATCAACCCTTACAATCATACCATAGGCTAACTTTTAGGGTTTAGCCTCCTTGATCTCGTGGTAGATCCACTCTTGTAAACATCCACAATATCAATATCAATCAAGCAGGACGTAGGGTTTTACCTCCATCAAGAGGGCCCTAACCTGGGTAAAACATCGTGTCCCTTGTCTCCTGTTACCATCCGCCTAGACGCACAGTTCGGGACCCCTACCCGAGATCCGCTGGTTTTGACACCGACATTGGTGCTTTCATTGAGAGTTCCTCTGTGTCGTCGCCGATAGGCTTGATGGCCTCTTCAATCAACAACGACGCGGTCCTGGGTGGGACTTTTCTCCCCGGACAGATCTTCGTATTCGGCGGCTTCGCACTGCGGGCCAACTCACTTGGCCATCTGGAGCAGATCGAAAGCTACGCCCCTGGCCGTCAGGTCAGGTTTGGAAGCCTAAACTTCACGGCCGATATCCGCGGGGACTTGATCCTCGACGGGTCCGAGCCGCATCTAAGTGCGCCGCACTGTCACGATGGGCACGACCTAACTCTGCCGCCGGACAGCGCCTTAGAGGCCGCACACGAATCCGCTCCGGCCAATAGTCAGGAGCCGATCACGCAGATCGAGGAAGGGTGGCTAGACACCGCCTCGGGAACTGCAACTTCCACGGCGATGGAGCCGAACACTGACCTTATCCCGCATAAAGCTCGTGACTCCGAGGTGCCGAACCCCCTGCCGGGCTCCGAACCTCCTGCGCCCCTGCCAGAATCCGATTGGGCGCCAATCCTGGAATTCACCGCTGCGGACATCTTTCAGCACTCACCCTTTGGCGACATCTTAAATTCACTAAAGCATCTCTCGCTATCCGGAGAGCCCTGGCCGGACTACGGCCAGGATGGTTGGGATGCGGACGACGAAGAAATTCTGAGCCCTCCCACCACCCACTTCATAGCCACTGTCGACGATCTAACCGATGTACTCGACTACGACTCCGAAGACATCGACGGTATGGACGACGATGCCGGAGACTATCAAGAACCAGCGCCTACAGGACACTGGAAAACCACCTCATCATACGACATATACATGGTGGACACCCCAAAAGATGGGGACGGTGAAGAAGCAGCGGATTCAGATTCCTTAAAGAAACAGCCCAAGCGCCAACGTCAGCGGCGCTGCTCTAAATCCCGCCATAGCAAGAATGGAGATTCCAGCACAGGAGATAACAACACCCCAGAAAGTGCCGAAGACAACCCCCTCCAGCAAGATTCAGCGCAAGAGGAGGCAGAAGCAAGACCTCACGAGAGGGCGGCAGATGAAGAGGTCGAGGATGATAATTACATACCTCCCTCCGGAGACGAGGCAAGCCTCGACGACGACGAATTCATCATGCCTGAGGATCCCATCGAACAAGAGCGTTTTAGACGCAGGCTAATGGCCACAGCAAACAGTCTAAAGAAAAAGCAGCAACAGCTTCAAGCTGATCAAGACCTGCTGGCCGACAGATGGACCGAGGTCCTCGCGGCCGAAGAGTATGAACTCGGACGCCCCTCCAAAAGTTACCCAAAACGCAAGTTGCTCCCCCGACTAGAGGAGGAAGCATACAATCCGGCATCAACAGCGCACAATACGGCAGACCGACCACCTCGTGGCCGCGACAGAGAGGCATGTAAGCCCTCCACCAAAACCGTCCCTCGGCACCGCTCTAAAAGCGCGAAGCCACGGGGGAACGCGCCGGACTTGCGAGACATATTGGAGGACAAGGCAAGACAATCCAGATCTATCTATGGATCACGTGGGCGCCCCAAGACCCACGACGAATACCGTCGCGCCGGATACAACTACTCCGGCCGGGCCGAACACAGCAGACAACGCTCTCTCGAGCTACGTCGCGATATTGCTCAATACAGAGGCGCCACACACCCACTATGCTTCACTGACGAAGTAATGGATCATCAAATCCCTGAAGGGTTTAAACCCGTTAACATCGAATCCTATGATGGCACAACAGACCCCGCGGTTTGGATCGAGGATTACCTCCTTCATATACACATGGCCCGCGGCGACGATCTTCACGCCATCAAATATCTCCCGCTCAAGCTTAAAGGACCAGCTCGGCATTGGCTTAACAGCATGCCCGCAGAGTCAATCGGATGCTGGGAAGACCTGGAAGCCGCATTCCTCGACAACTTCCAGGGCACGTATGTGCGACCACCGGACACAGATGACCTAAGCCACATAATCCAGCAGCCAGACGAATCGGCCAGGCAATTCTGGACACGGTTCTTAACAAAGAAAAATCAAATCGTCGACTGTCCGGATGCAGAGGCCCTTGCTGCCTTCAAACATAACATCCGCGACGAGTGGCTGGCCCGGCACCTAGGACAGGAAAAGCCGAAATCCATGGCAGCCCTCACATCACTCATGACCCGCTTCTGTGCGGGAGAGGATAGCTGGCTAGCTCGCAGCAACAACCTCAGCAAAAATGCTAGCAGTTCGGATACCAAGGACCGCAATGGCAGGTCGCGTCGATACAAAAACAAACGTTGCATTAACGGTGCTAGCAATGAGGATACGGCAGTCAACGCCGGATTCCGAGGCTCCAAACCTGGTCAACGGAAGAAGCCATTTAAAAGAACTACTCCGGGTCTGTCCAATTTGGACCGAATACTCGACCGCTCTTGTCAAATACATGGAACCCCCGAAAAGCCAGCCAACCACACCAATAGAGATTGTTGGGTATTTAAGCAGGCAGGCAAATTAATTGCCGAAAACAATGACAAGGGGCTACACAGAGACGACGAGGAAGAGACCCGGCCGCCGAACAACAGAGGACAAAAGGGATTCCCCCCTTAAGTTCGGACGGTAAACATGATATACGCAACGCATATACCCAAGAGGGAGCGAAAGCGTGCACTAAGGGACGTATACGCGATGGAGCCAGTCGCCCCAAAATTCAACCCATGGTCCTCTTGTCCGATCACTTTCGATCGAAGAGACCACCCGACCAGTATCCGCCATGGCGGATTCGCCGCATTGGTTTTAGACCCAATCGTCGATGGATTTCACCTCACGAGAGTCCTGATGGACGGCGGCAGTAGCCTGAACCTGCTTTATCAGGATACAGTGTGCAAGATGGGCATAGACCCTTCAAGGATTAAACCTACAAAAACGACCTTCAAAGGCGTCATACCAGGTGTTGAAGCCAGTTGCACAGGCTCAGCCACACTGTAAGTGGTCTTCGGATCCCCGGATAATTTCCGAAGCGAGGAGTTAATCTTCGACATAGTCCCGTGTCGCAGTGGCTATCACGCTCTGCTCGGACGAACCGCGTTCGCAAAATTCAACGCGGTACCGCATTATGCATACCTTAAGCTCAAGATGCCAGGCCCTCGCGGAGTCATCACGGTTAATGGAAACATGGAACGCTCCCTCCGAACGGAGGAACATACAACGGCTCTCGCGGCAGAAGTACAGAGCAGCCTTTTAAGGCAATCTTCAAGTCCGGCCGTTAAACGGCCGGACACGGCCAAACGCGCCCGGAGCAACATAAACCAAGACCACCTGGCACGCTCCAAGCACGCGTAGCAATGCGGCCCCAACCCCAGCCCTCGCACAATTGTAAGACAAACTCTCCGCGTACATAATTACGCCCTGGAGATACCATGGGTCTAGGGGAAGGGGCACGACCACAACAAACCCAGAGTGCGGCTCGACCACACCAGGGGCTCCCAAGTGTGTCACTCTTTTCTTTTATTTTTCCTTTTTTTACAGGAATCTGTCCGGCGGCGAACCTGCCGAACTCATGATGCAACAGCCAGGGAGGGACAAAGGATGCGACGAACACTCAGGTGGTCTCCATTACGAGCATTAAATTTGTTAAATACACCATTCCGCGGCGTACCCCTGGAGGGAGACGCCCTTAATTCGTCCAATCCCTTGCTTTCCGCACTATTTGTATCATTCCGCACTCATAGCAGAACTTCTTGAATAAAATGCAGCACTTTTTGTCCATAATTGCATTACTTTCTATATATATATGTTCATTTATGACATGTTGCATCCGTATATTTTGGTACGGCTGAATACACCAGGGGCTTATGTTCCCCGCATTATGGTGTGATAAGTCCGAACACTTTCACAAGTGTGGCACCCCGAACTTATAACATTATATGAATCTGCTCCGAATCATGTCTTGGGTCAATAGTTGGGTTTGCCTGGCTCCCATGTTTGGCACCTTACGTTTCCGTTCTATCGGCTAAGGTAGCACTGGGAGAACCACTGCGATTGCGCCCCGGTTGAGCCGGGTTAACGCCTCAGTGGAGAAAGCTAAAACTGACTGTCATGATAAGGCGAGAGACTGGTCGCTGTTCGAGAGGTTTTTTCGGGTCCTTAAAGACCTACGCCGCTTCGAACGAAGTTCCGGATAATGTCCGATGAAGGCATGGATAGCGCCCCAAATTCGGTCTTCCGAATACTAGGGGCTTCGCCGAAATTTAAAATTATAGAATTCTATGGCTAAGTGAGAGTGTTCAAGCATTATAAGTCCCGGTTGCCTTGTTCGTCGTGTTGAGCACCTCCCTAGATGGACCCAAATATGGGAACAAGAGTGCTCTAGTTTATCCCGAACACCCCAGCACTAGTGGCATGGGGGCTTAAGCCAACGACTTGCCATCTCTCAGATTTTATAAACGGCCGCACAGAAGGTAATATTTTAAATTAAACAAGCGTTGCTTAGCGCATATGAACAAAGTTTTCAGCGCACAGGATACTACATAGCGAGTTTACTCAATAATTACATCTCGGGGGCACTCATCCGCAATCTTGCGGGCACCCTTCAGGACAGTATTATAGTACATTTCGGGCGTACGATATTCCTTGCCTGTTGGTGGCGTGTCAGTGATCAGCTTCTCCGCATCCAGCTTGCCCCAATGCACCTTTGCGCGGGCAAGGGCCCGACGAGCACCTTCAATACAGGCGGAGCGCTTGATGACATCCACCTAGGGGCACGCATCCACCAACCGCCGCACGAGGCTGAAGTAGCTCCCAGGCATGGCCTCTCCAGGCCACAGCCGGACTATGAGGCCCTTCGTGGCCTCCTCAGCTACCTTGTGGAGTTCGACCAGCTGCTTCAGCTGGTCGCTAGGAGGCACCGGATGGCCGGCCTCAGCATACTGAGACCAGAAGACCTTCTCCGTTGAGCTTCCCTCCTTGCCACGGTAGAATGCGGCGGCATCGGATACACTACGAGGCAAATCTGCAAACGCCTCTGGAGAGCTCCGAATTCGGGTAAGTGTCAGGTAGTTTACATTAACATGCTTGCTTTGCATGAAAAATGCCTTACCCGCCGCTATTTTCTTCACATCTTCCACCTCCTGAAGGGCCCTATGGGCCTCGGCCTTGGCGGCTTTGGCACTTTCGAGAGCTGAGGCAAGCTCGGACTCTCGAGTCTTTGAGTCACGCTCCAAATTCTCATGCTTTTCCATGAGAGCCTGGAGCTCTTGCCGAACCGCCGCCACTTGCGCCTCCTGCTTTTCTCGCTCTATCCGTTCCGCGGCCGCACTGCGTTCGGCCGCGGACACGGCCTCCTTCAGGGTTGCCACCTCGTTCGTGGCCCCTGCAGTACCCATGTTATCCTTGTTATTCTTTTATTGCAACCTAAATCCTTTTCTGTAAGGTAACTATTCAAAGTGGTGTTACTCACCTTCTTTGTCCTGGAGCTGCTTCTTGGCATGGCCGAGCTCTTGCTCGGACCGCTCGAGCTCCTGCTTCAAAGCACCGACCTCTGCAGTCAGTGCGGCAGAGGTCAGCAGCACAGCCTGCACACCCATATGGACATAATTTTTTAGCAACCCTGCGTATATCTTTTTTTTCAGATCCTGAGTCCGGCTTTTCTTTCCGAACACCGAACCGAGCATCAGGGGCTACTTTCTATGCGGTATTACATTACATAATTTTAACTTCTTACCTCAAAGCCTGTTAGAAGGCTACTGCAGGCTTCGGTCAGTCCGCTCTTGGCGAGCTGTACCTTCTGAATCACCGCACTCATGATAGTGCGGTGCTCTTCCTTGATGGAAGCGCCTTGGAGCGCCTCCAACAAGTCGTCCGGCGCCTCCGGTTGGACGGAGGCCGCCGACGTCACGGTCTTGCCCTTCTTGCGAAGGGGCCGCCGGCCGGACTCCGGAACCATTGCGGGTTCCGATGTGGAGTCCGGCGCAAAGTCCGGGAGGCCGCCTTGTGGCGCCTCCGGAGCCTCCCACTGATGGGTCCCTTCCTGGGATCCCACCTCGGCGTCCTCAGCGGCGCGAGGGGTGGAGGCCGTCGGGATGGAATCCACATCCGACGGAGCCAACGACCCGCTCGATGAAGCGGGGAGATCATCATCGGCCGGACTGTAGGCAGTATGCGGCATTAGAAGGACGCTATGTGACGTAAAAAGAAATTATAAATCATTCAGGAATCCGGATACTTACGATCTCGCCGGAGGCCTGGCCCTTGAAGGCCATTCTTCCTCGCCAACGTTGATGTTGGCGGAGCTGTCCGGGGGAATAGTTCTTCCCCTCTTGGACCCTTCGGCCTCCCCTGTTGGGGAAGCCTTCCTCTTCCTCTCTCCCTCCTCTGGGAGAGAGTCCTCTTTCTCCTCCTCGTTTTCAGGGGAGGAGTCCGCCTCGGAGTCGTCGGACACCTGAAAACGGGAACTCTTTCAAGTACCCGTGGCCTCCTTCTTGGCCTTCTTCTCCGGCACCACGTGCGGTGCCGGAACCAGTAGCCTCGCTAGACGGGCGTCTACTGGGTTTTCTGGCATGGGAGCCGGGCAGTTGATCTGCTCCGCCTTCTTCATCCAGTCCTGTCAAAGGAAAAGGGCAAATCAAAACCCGCATAGAGTCAAACTATGAAAAACAAGTGTCCCGTGAAGGGGTAGAATCACTTACCTCGTCAGCTTGGCGCTGCGAGCGAAATCCGCGATCTTCAGTCGCGGATGTGGGGGCTTCGGCGCCCTTAAACAGCACCCTCCAGGCGCCTTCGTACGTCGTGTCGAAGAGCTCGCTCAACGCCTGGTGTTGTTCCGGATCAAACTCCCACAAATTGAATGCCCTCTCTTGGCATGGGAGAATCCGGTGGACGAGCATGACTTGGACCATGTTAACCAGCCTGAGCTTCTTCACCAGCTTCTGGATATAGGCATGGAGTCCCGTCACCTCCTCCGAACTACCCCACTGCAAGCCCTTCTTTTTCCAGGAGGTGAGCTGCGTGGGAATACCAGATCTAAATTCGGGGGCCGCCGCCCACGTAGGGTCGCGCGGCTCGGTGATATAGAACCACCCCAATTGCCATCCCTTGACGGATTCCACGAAGGCCCCTTCGAACCAAAGGACGTTGGGAATCTTGCCCAACATGGCGCCTCCGCACTCCGCTTGAGTGCCCTTCACTACCTTCGGCTTGACATTGAAGGTCTTGAGCCACAAGCCGAAGTGGGGCTGGATGCAGAGGAAGGCCTCGCACACGATGATAAATGCCGAGATGTTGAGGATGAAGTTCGGCGCCAGTTCATGGAAATCCAGGCCGTAGTAGAACATGAGCCCCCGGACAAAGGGGTGAAGTGGAAAGCCCAGTCCGCGGAGGAAATGGGGAAGAAAAACGACCCTCTCATGGGGCCTGGGGGTGGGGATAAGCTGCCCCTCGTCGGGCAGCCGGTGCGTGATGTCGCCGGACAGATAGCCGGCGCCGCGCAGTCTTTCGATGTGCTCCTCCGTGACGGAGGAGGTCATCCACTTGCCTCCCGCTCCAGACATGGTCGGAGAAGGTTGAGACGAGATGTGCGGACTTGGGCACTGGAGCTCGAGTGCGCGGAAAGGAATAAGCAAAGGAGGAAGAAGGCGTAGGTGAAAAGGTGAATCCTTATCCCTTATATATAGGCGGACGAAGACTATGCGTCCCCACCAGCCTGGTAAAAATCGCTTATCTCCCAGGCGCCACCATCAATGGCGCGGTTGGGTTACCCACGTTCGTATTGATGAGAATCCCGGATTAAAGGGGAACACGATCTCTGCTTCGACAAGACGTGCCAAGGAAACCGCCTCACTAAATGCGCTGAGGTGGTAAGGTAAAAAACGATTCAAGTAATGGCTTGGTAGTGGTGTGACGTCACGCCGCAAAAAAAAACGTCAGCAGATTGGACTTGTGTATATATATATATTATTCTCTCTATGGTGGAATGTGGAATTTATTTTGCAGAGCCGAACACTATCCCGGTGTTCACAATCTTCTATGAATTATTCGGAGGAGGAACCCGCCTTGCAATGCCGAACAATATGCGCGCCGGACTCATCGTCATTGAAGCCTGGTTCAGGGGCTACTGAGGGAGTCCTGGATTAGGGGGTGTCCGGATAGCCGGACTACCGTCATCGGCCGGATTATCATCGGCCGGACTATCATCATCGACCGGACTCCAAGACTATGAAGATACAAGATTGAAGACTTCGTCCCGTGTCTGGATGGGACTTTCCTTGGCGTGGAAGGCAAGCTTGGCGATACGGATATGTAGATCTCCTACAATTCTAACCGACTCTATGTAACCCTAGCCCTCTCCGGTGTCTATATAAACCGGATGGCTCTAGTTCGTAGGACAACAACATCAACCCTTACAATCATACCATAGGCTAGCTTTTAGGGTTTAGCCTCCTTGATCTCGTGGTAGATCCACTCTTGTAAACATCCACAATATCAATATCAATCAAGCAGGACATAGGGTTTTACCTCCATCAAGAGGGCCCGAACCTGGGTAAAACATCGTGTCCCTTGTCTCCTGTTACCATCCGCCTAGACGCACAGTTCGGGACCCCCTACCTGAGATCCGCCGGTTTTGACACCGACAGTCATAGTCGTGACTATGCCGATGAGATATCGGATCTCTCCAATGCTCTTGAGGAAGAGCGTGGGCATCGCTTGGCTCTTGAGGAGTCACACAACGGTGAACGTGCCAAGTTAAAGAAAGATCTTGATCATGCTCTTGTTGTGTCTCGTGTGCTAACTTCCGAGAAGGCTAAACTTGGGGTTGATCATGCTAGACTCAAGGAGGAGTTTGATGTACTTGACAAGGCCCACAAGGTCTTGAAGGGTGCACATGCAAACCTCAAGGAGTCTCATGCTCAACTCTAAGTTGAGCTAACCAAGGAAAAGGCCACCTTTCCTCATGTGGTATTAATTGATAATGCATATGCCACTAACCCGTGTTGTGAGCATGTGCATCTTGTGGAAGAGAATGCCAAATTGAAGGATCAACTTGAGAAAGGCCTTGTGACATGCATTCAAGGTGAGAAGAACCTCAACGACCTCTTGAGCAATCAAAAGGAAGTTGTGGCCAAGGAAGGAATTGGATTCGCACCCAAGTCTAAGAACAAGAAGAAGAACGACAAGACCAAACGACCTCCCCCTCTCAAGCAAACCTTTGTGAAAGAGGGAGAGGGTGCTCCTAAGGAGAAGAAGAACAATGTGAAGGGTGTTGATGTCAAAAAGGGCAACACCACCTCCCCCTCCTTCAACAAAGCCGACGACTTTAACCCTTCTTATGTGTTGTGCCGTGCTAGTGATGGACATGTTTATGCTAAATTTGTTGGTTCTTCTTATGAGTACATTGAGTGGTCTATTTGGGTTCCTAAGACCCTTGTTACTAACATCATAGGACCCATTACTAAATGGGTACCTAAAACCAAGCATTGATCTCTTGTAGGTATTTGCTTCTGGTGGGGGATCATGGTTGCTCGATAGTGGAGCAACAAATCATATGACCGGGAGCAAGGACTTGGTGGTGGACGTGCAAAAGATTCCATCTATGCCCACCAATGTCGAGTGGGATGATGCCTCACATTCTAAGGTATTGGGTCTTGGCAAGGTTGTCATTTCTCATGATCTAACAATCGAGAAAGTCATGCTTGTTGAGTCCCTTGCATACAACTTAGTTTCCGTTCGTCAACTTGCACTCATGGGTTTTGCCACTTTCTTTGACATTGATACCATGGCCCTCTTGTGGAGCAAGACTCTTAAAGTAGCCTTTGTTGGGCATGTCGAGAACGGTCTCTATGTGATTAACTTTTCGGAGCGACCCACTAAGACCGCGACATGCCTAATGGCTAAAGTTGACATGGGATGGCTTTGGCATCTCCATTTAGCCCACGTCAATATGAGATCTTTGCAAAGTCTTCTCAAGGGGAACCATGTCCGTGGACTAACAAATGTTAGTTTTGCCAAAGATCGTGCTTGCAGTGCTTGTATCGAAGGAAAGCTTCATGAAACAGCTCACCCTCCCACGACTATCATCTATTCGAAGAGACCCTTGGAGCTCCTTCACATGGATCTCTTTGGGCCGCCATCCTTTAATAGTCTTGGGGGAAGAAAGTATTGCTTGGTGATTGTGGATGATTATTCAAGATACAGTTGGGTATACTTCTTCAAGAGGAAGAGTGAGACTCAACAAACCGTCATCGACTTTGCAAATGAAGCTCAACGTCAACATGATGCAAAGATCTTGACAATAAGAAGTGACAACGGCACCGAGTTCAAGAACTACACCTTGGATGAGTTTCCCAGTGATGAGGGGATCAAGCATCAATATGCTGCTCCATATACCCCTCAACAAAATGGTGTAGCGGAGAGGAAGAACCGGACGTTGATGGATGCGGCAAGGGCCATGATGGCGGAGTTCAAATATCCATACAACTTTTGGGCCGAAGCCATCAACACAGCGTGTCATGCATCCAATCGTCTCTATCTCCGTAAAGGCTTGAACAAGACTCCTTATGAGATACTCACCGGTAACAAGCCCAATCTCACGTACTTCCGGGTGTTCGGGTGTAAGTGTTTCATTCTCAAGAAAGGTGTTCGTTTGTCTAAATTTGAGGCTAGAGCTTATGAGGGCATATTTGTTGGTTATGCTACAAACTCTCATGCTTACCGTGTTCTCAACAAGTCCACCAGACTCATTAAGGAGATGTGTAACGTGAAGTTTGACGAAAATAATGGCTCCCAAGTGGAGCAAAGTGGTACTTGTGATGTAGGTGATGAAATTCCTCCCCAAGCCATAATAAGAATGGGTATTGGTCATATTCTACCCATTGAGGAACCCCTTGTGGCCGAAGGAGAAGGATAATGCTCCACTCAAGTGGAGCCATCACCTCCCCAAGACCCACACGCTTCCGAAGAACAAAGTGAAGGCCCTCAACCTAGTGAACAAGACCAAGGGCAAGATCAATCTCAAGATGGTGGTGAACCTCCAAATGATGCCCAAGGTCAAGTTCTTCCCCTTGAGCAAGTTCAAGATCATGAGCAAGCTCATGATCAAGAACAAGCTCAAGACGACGCTCAAGATAATCAAGTTAACCCTCCTCCTTCCACATCCTAGGAGGAATTACAGCGTCGTGCCGCGAAGATTGCTTCCGTGGTCACCACCAAAGGCCATCTCATGGAGAATGTGGTTGGAAGCCTAAGAAAGGGGGTAAGAACTCATAGACAATTAGCAAACTATTGTGAACATCACGCGTTTGTCTCTTGTGTTGAACCCCAAAAGGTCTTTAAGTCGCTCGAAGACTCGGATTGGCTCAATGCCATGCATGAAGAAATCAACAACTTCGAGTACAACAAGGTGTGGAGATTGGTGCCAAGGCCATCGGGGAACCACAACGTCATTGGAACCAAGTGGATTTTCAAGAATAAGCAAGATTCTCATGGGAACATCATTCGCAACAAGGCAAGATTGGTAGCACAAGGCTACTCCCAAGTCGAGGGTATCGACTACGGTGAAACCTTTGCTCCCGTTGCTCACCTTGAATCCATTCGTTTGTTGATTGCTTATGCCTCCCATCAGAACTGTAAGTTACAACAAATGGATGTGAAAAGTGCTTTTCTTAATGGTCCTATTAATGAGTTGGTTTGTGTCAAGCAACCCCCCGGGTTCGAGGATCTCTACTTCCCAGATCATGTGTATCAACTCGATAAGGCGCTCTATAGCCTTAAACAAGCCCCACGTGCGTGGTATGACCACCTTACCGAGTTGTTACAAGATCGTGGATTTGAGGTTGGGCAAATCGATCCCACTCTTTTTACTAAGAAGGTCAAAGGGGAGTTGTTTGTATGCCAACTATATGTTGATGATATTATCTTTGGTTCCCATAACAAAGCTTTCAATGAGGAATTTGCCGCTCTCATGACCTCCAAGTTCAAGATGTCTTCGATGGGAGAGTTGAAGTTCTTCCTTGGTTTTGATATCAAACAACGAAGAGAAGGTACCTTCATCAACCAAGCCAAATACACTCAAGACATGCTAAAAAGATTCAAGCTAAGTGATGTCAAGCCGTCTACTACTCCAATGCCTACCAAGTGCCAACTTGACATTGATCCCAATGGTAAAGCGGTGGATCAAAAGGTATATCGCTCCATGATTGGCTCCTTGCTTTACCTTTGTGCATCTAGACCGGATATCATGTTGAGTGTGGGAATGTGTGCACGGTTTCAAGCCGCACCGAAGGAAAGTCACTATGTGGCGGCCAAGCGAATCTTTCGATATTTGGCTCATACCCCAAACTTTGGCTTATGGTACCCAAGAGGAGCAAACTTCAAGCTTGAAGGTTTTATGGATTCCGACTGGGCGGGAGACAAAGTGGATAGGAAGTCCACTTCCGGAGGGTGCCAATTTCTTGGGTGCTCTTTGGTAAGTTGGTCTTCCAAGAAGCAAAGTTGTGTGTCTCTCTCGTCCACCGAGGCGGAATATGTGGCGACCGGTAGTTGTTGTGCACAACTCTTATGGATGAGGCAAACTTTAAAGGAATATGGTGTCATTTGTGACAAAGTGCCTCTTTGGTGTGATAATGAAAGTGCCATCAAGATTTCTCTCAACCCGGTGCAACATTTCAAGACGAAGCATATTGAGATTCGGTATCACTTCATCCGGGATCACATTAGGCGAGGGGAGATCGAGCTCAAGTATGTCAACACTCATGATAACCTTACAGATATTTTCACGAAGCCATTGGATGAAGCAAGATTTCGTGAGTTAAGGCATCAGCTAAATATCATTGATTCGAGCAATGTGACTTGAACCCTTGCACACCCCACCTCACTCAACTTGTTGTCTAGTTTAGATGTAGGCATGGACATAGGGGGAGTGTTGTTCTCTCAATGAACTCTCCCTCCCCCCATTATGCATAAATTGATCTAGTCTTTCACTTTAACCATTTTTGGATGGTACTTGTGCTTCAAGGACGAGTTTTGGTCATGGGTCCAAGGTTAAAATCTTCGCGATGCCATACCTCTTGACTCAAACATAGGTGGCCTCGGCCACCGCCCTCTCTTGAAGAGGTGTGTTTTGGCCTTTTGTTAGTGGGTTTGTGGTCGTGTTGGTTTTTCTTTCTTCTTGGCTGTGTTTCTCCGTTTCTTTTTTAGCTAAGCCGTTTTGCCTTGTGCCTTTTTGTTGCTGGGCGGTACTACCGCTGGTGGTGCGCGGTACTACCTCTTTAGGCAGTACTACCGCCCACCAGCGCGGTACTACCGCTGCGGGGTGGGGTCAGGGGGTTATATCGTGGGCAGGGGGAGGTTTCTCTCCCCCATACCCATTCGCTCCCCCCCCACGCTCCGTCTCGTCTCTCCAGCAACCGGCGCCGCGGGAGGGCTCTGGCGGATCTCCTTCTCCGGGGCATCCCACTCCATTCCCTTCGGTGGAGTCGATCCCCACCTTGTCCTCTTGCCATGGATGTCGGTATTGCCCCCGTTCCCTCTCTCTTCTTGTCTAGATTTCCAATCTAGCATCTTAGGGCCAATAGTGGTTGCATCTCTAGATTTTTGGCCAAATCTAGGCTTGAGTAGGATGGAGAAGGCATCTAGGCAGTTTGGATTAGTGGCTGGTAGAAGTATTTTTTAATTTGGTAGGACGGTAGTGCCGGATCTGACCACGGTAGTAGGAAACCGTTGTTTCCCCGTCTCGAGCGGTACTGCCGCTCACAGGTCGCGGTACTACCGCCCTCTACCAGGTTCCATCAGACTCTTACTACTCAGTGATCCTTTTGGTTGTGTTTGATGGCTTATGCTTGTTCTTTCTGCTTGTTTTGTGTGTTCTTGTGTGTGGTTCCAGGTGATGAGCTTCCTGAGCATCAGGCTCGGCGTATCAACCCTGGTCGTGCCACGTCAAAGCGTACCGCACAACTGAGTCTCCAGGAGGTTCCTCAAGTGCTCCACCTCCACCTCAACTCAAGAAGAAGTCTGTTGTCAAGCCGAAGCAATCTGGCAAAACCGTGCCGGAAATGCAAGCCAAGGAGTTCTGGGCAAGGCGTCGCCGCAACCCCTATGAGGCAGACCAAGATCCCACTTTGGTCAACCGTCCGTTCTGGAACAGGTTTCAGTTTGCCATCTTCTTTGATGTGCTCAAGGCCAAGAAGAACCTCTTTGTTAACGTGCACTCCATCGACACCGACCATATGGAGAAGGATCCTGAATACTTTGGTGAAGCTCTTCAGATGTGCACTCAACTGAACATTCTTGGTGTCATGCAATTCAACAAAGATTATGATGCTGATACTGTGGCCCAATTCTATGCCACGATTCATCTCGGGACTGATGAGGACATGACACTGACTTGGATGAGCAATGGAAAGTTGCTTTCTGTCAAGTGGAAGGCGTTCATGGAGTTGATTGGGGTGGAAGATCACGGGCTTGCGTCTCCTGTCGGCTTTCGCCCACACCGCAACAACACCTCCACTCACAAGCAAGCACTATGGCCCTACTGCACTTTGAAGATCAACCCTGAGACGAAGAAGGAAACATATGAGCTGCCTGCCTTTCTGGACATTCTTCACCGTGTCTTTCGTGAGACTCTTTTCCCTCGCATCGGGAATCTGGATATGGTTCATTCTTATCTCGTGGACATGCTTATCTTCTGCCAGCGTGAGAAGGAAGAAAACACCGGCGAGTCCCTGGATATCTCTCATGTTATGTGGTCTGAGCTCTTATCTGCTATCTCCGAGCGCAAGTGCCTGATTTATGGTCCGTTCATCATGCTGCTCATTGAGAAGGCCTGGGATCGTGTCTATCCCAAGGTGATGCTAGAGACTGGAGAGTTGGTCTCTCATGACATCAAGCGTCTGAGGAAGAAGGACAACTGGGGCACTCAGGTCCCTAAATCTGGAGGTCCTTCGTCTGCTACTGCCATGGAGATCGAGGAGGAGGCTGAGGCTGAGGATGATGATGACTATGAGCCTTCTGCAGCAGAGCCCTCTTGGGCAAAGAAGCTCAAGCTCAAGATGAAGAAGCTGTTCTGCTTGGAGTCTCGTGGTCAATACATGTCACATGTGGCTGAGAAGAAGGCCCGAGGTCGTCACAAGGAGCTCATGCGTCAGTTGGGTGCCACCGTTAACAGTGGATCTGAGGACCAACTTACTAAGGAGGAGGAGTGGATTCAGCAGCACTGCCTGTGGACCGATTCTGATGCCGAGCACTTCCCGACCGACGATGATGGCGAAGACGATCCCGCCGAGATCTGATATTTGAGACCCTCACTTTCTATCACCTGGAGCCGTAGCAACACTCCCTCTCCTTTTTGGTGTCTCGATGCCAAAGGGGGGGAGAGTTTAGGGATTTGTGTCTTCAGTCTTCTGTGTGCGTGTTTGTGTTTTCTCACCGTTTGCTTTGTTTTGTGTCAGTGAGACCTAAGTTCCAGACATATGGTGTGAGACATATGCTACCTTATCTTTAGATTATCTTTATCTATGTCTATCTAGCTTATGAGTTGCATGCTTATCCTGTTATCTAATTTTCTCTCATATACCCTGCTTAGGTTGTTGGTCTCTAAAATGTAGGGGAAGCGTTGATCCTAGTATGTGTGTCGTGCAGTCCAAAGCACTCATCTAGAAAGCACACATCTAGGGGGAGCCCATCTACATTTTAGGACGGTGGGGTTTTGCGCTTGTCCTATATTTTTCCCCGTGTGTGCAAATCCCGTATTGTCATCAATCCACCAAAAAGGGGGAGATTGTAAGGGCATATTTATCCCCAAGGTGTTTTGGTGATTGATGACAATGCTTTTGCGGACTAATCGTGTGCGTTGAGATTTTCAGAGATTCATCCTTTGGCACGAGACAATTCCATCCCCTCGGAGTTTTTGTTCAAGACGGTGTAGCTCCTTCGTTTCTCTGTTGGTGGACTAGTTTCATAGGAGTCAGCGTACTATCAAGAGGGGATCTGCTTTGGTAAGGCTAGGATGGAATCAACACGTACACATCCTTATCACACCCGACGTTCCTTTCCACTTCTTTGGAGCTTCCTTTCCTCTCCTTGCCTGCCTTGACCTGTCCCAGCGGTAGTACCGCGGTCCTCAGCGGTAGTACCGCCGAAGCACGTCAAGCGGTAGTACCGCTCCCCAAGCGGTAGTACCGCTTGCTGTCTTCGGCCGTAGTACCGCTGTGGTTCCGGGCTACTACCGCCTCGACTCGAGACCCCTGTTTCTCGTGTTGGGTTCTGCGGTACTACAAGCGGCAGTAGTTGTGGTAGTACCGCTCCAAGCGGTAGTACCGCCCGTACTCCCGCGGTAGTACCGCTCTGGGCCCAGGCCCCTGCTACCCTCAGGAGCGCGGCAATACCGCTGGGAGGGAACGGTAGTATCGCTGGCTCAGCGGTAGTACCGCCCTGCCCGAGCGGTAGTACCACTCTGTGCGTGGCTGCTTGGGGGGTAACGGTTGGATTGTTCCCCCCACTATATAAAGAGGTCTTCTTCCCCAATGTTGACCTACCTCTTCCCCCAAAAGCTCCATTGTTGCTCCAAGCTCCATTTTCGCCCGATCTCTCTCCCTAGCCAATCAAACTTGTTGATTTTCTCGGGATTGGTTGAGAAGGCCCCGATCTACACTTCCACCAAGAGAAATTTGATTCCCCCACTAATCCCTAGCGGATCTTGTGACTCTTGGGTGTTTGAGCACCCTAGACGGTTGAGGTCACCTCGGAGCCATACTCCATTGTGGTGAAGCTTCGTGGTGTTGTTGGGAGCCTCCAATTAAGTTGTGGAGATTGCCCCAACCTTGTTTGTAAAGGTTCGGTCGCCGCCTTCAAGGGCACCAATAGTGGAATCATGGCATCTCGCATTATGTGAGGGCGTGAAGAGAATATGATGGCCCTAGTGGCTTCTTGGGGAGCATTGTGCCTCCACACCGCTCCAACGGAGACGTACTTCCCTTCAATAGGAAGGAACTTCGGTAACACATCCTCGTCTCCACCGTCTCCACTCTTGGTTATCTCGCGCCTTTATTTTTGCAAGCTTACTTGTGTTGTTTCCCTTGCTTGCTCGTGTGCTTGTTGTCGTTGCATCATATAGGTTGTTCACCTAGTTGCATATCTAGACAACCTGCTTTGATGCAAAGTTTAATTTGGTAAAGAAAAGCTAAAAATTGTTAGTTGACTATTCACCCCCCTCTAGTCAACTATATCGATCCTTTCACCCATGCCACCCATGGATTTTGGAAGTCTCAAGTTGTCCCAACTCATCCAAGCCATCTTCTTCTTTCCATTCTCAACTCCCCACCAATAGTGACGGATCATACGTGTTAGCTCATCACACACTGATGCAGGCAGTTTAAACACACTCATGACCAGACCTGGCCATGGGAAGCCCGGCCCGGCCGGCCCGGCCCGAAAAAGCCCGGCCCGGCGTTGCCCTCGGGCCGGGCTCAGGCCTAGAATTTGAGCCCAAAGGCCGGGCCAGGCCGGGCCTGGGCCCGTCGTTTTTGCATTTTTCTGAAGGTCGGGCAGGGCCGGCCCGAAGCCCGATGGGCTTTTACATGTTCAGGCCGGGCTTGGGCCTAAAAAACAGGCCTGATGGCCGGGCCAGGCCTGGGTTTTTTCCATTGGGCTTGGCTAGGCCCGGCCCGAAGCCCGGCCCGGCCCGAGGTATGGCCAAGTATACTCATGACATAAGCTGGAATAGCTTGAGCAACCGATTTAATAAGGATCTCCTTATTACCTGATGAGGTGTATTGTTCACTCCAATATGTTAGGCCAACTCCACCGCGCGACCCCAAACGGACGTCCGTTTTGTCCAAATTCTGTCCGTTTGGGTAGGGCAATGGGGTCGTGTCCGGGCAGTTTCCGGGATGCGGTGATCGTGCGCCCAGCGCGCTGCCACATCCCGGCCGCATCTTGTCCGTGTGCACATTTCTTTGCAAGTCCTTAAACTTTATCATTCATTTTTGGTACATGACAATACATCATTACATTTTGACTAGTAAAACAAGGCCAAAGAAAACAAGAACCACAAGAATACATTTGAGAAGATACCCAACTTCCATAACTGCTCCCTTGAGTTGGGTTAGGGCCTTCTCGATGCACTCATTGTTGATCTGTGGAGGAGGCTCGACGTTGCACCCTCCTTTCTTCTTCAAGCCAGAAGTCGACGTTGCTTCCTCACACGTAGTATCATGCCTTGTTGCTTCTTCGCACGTAGTATCGTGCCTAACCTCTAATCTAGCAACAAGTGCACTTGTCTCATCTAAAGCCTCTAGGCTAGCTAAAAGTGCACAAACATGTACTAAATTTCGCTCTATCAATATATCGATGTACTCTTCTTCCCAATACCAAAACTTGCATCCATTCTACACAATAAAACTTAAAGTTAGCACAACTAGTCTAATCCGAGAGCACAAACCGAAACTAAAAAGAGCACATACCCCATCGTTTAAGCACTTGGTAAACACCCATCCGGGATGCTCCGGCGTTGTAGACACGCGGCACACCACCCTTGGGCAGTGGTCGCACCTGATGAGGGGCAACGGTGCGCCGACGAGCTGTTGGGCAAGCACCGAGACCGGTCGTCCGCCATTCGCGTATCTGCCGGCGGACCACCGACGGTGCAGATCCGAGCGGCTAGAGGACGAGCCACTGCCTGCATGTAGCCTTGCGGCCCTGCCAGGGCCTTGCAGCGAGGTGCCCGGCTAGTCCATGGCGCGGCCCGGCCTCCCACAGCCGGGCGAGCTCAAGACCGACCGGATCCGCCCCAAATCCGGTCGGCGGGTGCGCAAACCAGGTGGCCGTGCTTGGGTAGCTCGACGGCAACGAGGGGAAGGGGCTGGGCGAGCGCGCGTCCGAGTTGCACGGCTGCAACGGCAGCGGGCGGCGGCGGCGGCGGCGAGGGGAAGAGTGGGGAAGAGTGGAGAAGAGTGGAGTGGGATGCGGCCGGAGGGAGGGAGGAGGCGGATAGAAAAAGGCCCGTCCTGTGCCACCGACGGGCGGGCCAGGGAAGGACATGCGCAGACGGCCGGTGCGTCCGAGTGGTGTCCGTTTCACCCCAAAAGCGGCGCAAACTTGGGCCGCGGATGGGTCGAAAGCGGACACAAAACGGACAAAAGTTCGTTTGCTCCCGCGCGCTGGGCCGCCCCGTTTGTCCGTTTTACCCCAAACGGACGGGTCCGGACAGGATGAGGTCGCACGGTGGAGTTGGCCTTAGTTTCTTCCTTAGACGCTCTTGAATTTTCTTTAATACAGTACAAACGCATACGCTTATGCATTCCCATATACACTTATCCCTATAAACGTATACATGCACACCTTACCTCTATGAGCATCCTCGAAAGACTGAGCCGACACATAATCTTGAGATTGACGAAGTCGCCACGGACGCCTTCGTAATCGCTGGGAATATCTCACCCCACTCAACACACATCACCAAAAGGCCTGAAATAAATCAACAAAAATACGAGCACCAACGTAAGTCTAGAACTTTAACTATGGTGGGTTAGGATACCACAGTTCTGCTAACTATTCAACCCCAAGTTAGTTTGTAATAGAGTGTGTCAATTATTCCTCATAGAACAGGCTACTGTTAATTTTTAGCGCGTGGACTACTCGGATGTTTCATTTTTCTCTGTTTCCGCACAATACATGAGCCTTAACTACTAAACCAACAACAAAAAGGTACCACTGCGTCTTCCTTTTTCAGCTAAAAACCCCCAAAACAAAAGGAGCTCTGCTTTTCTCTATTTATATGCAATACATTTCCCACAAAATTGATTTTAGAAACAGTACATAACTAAGGGGCCTCATATACGACCCTCTCTAAGTCAAGTTGGCGTCAATTCGCACAGACATTAGCGACCAGGCCGGCCCATTAAATTACGTGTGTCTCGCGGTTTTTTGCCCATACATAATGTCGCGACCTGGAAGACTACAATGACCCGAAATATTGTGGCACCCTAAACAGCAGCACATATGTGAAAAACACTGCAGCATGTGTTTTTAGGTCTATTTAAAAATATGTTATTTTAAACAGTTTTCTAAGATGTAGGATGCAAATATTTTTCAAAAATCTGAACATTTTTTAAACTCAAACATTTTTCAAAAGCATGAACATTATTTGGAAAACATAATTTTAAACACAAACACCATTTTTAAAACAGAGGCATTTTTTGAAAAAGTTTTTTTAAAATTGTGGACACTTTTTGAAGTTCCATTCATTTTTTGAAAAAGGAAACAATTTTCATTATTTTTAAACATCATTGAATAAACTTTGGAAATGGCAAACTATTTTAAAAATCGGTTTTTCAGAACACATATAATTTTGGAATTCACATTTTTTTTGGAAAGCGAGAACGTCTTTTGAATTTTTTCAAAAAAACAAAAATAAAAAAGGTAAAAGGAAAAATAGATAAATACAAAGGGGCTAGAACCTTCTAGAAGGTTCCAAAACCAGTAAGTAAAAGGGATATGTAGAACCTACAATACCTAAATTTGCACTCGGCTCTCTATGCAAAACAACTGCATCTTGATGCAGAGAGCGTCAAATAAGAATTGCGCATAACTACTAAAGAACTAGTCAAACCAAAAAAAGCCCTAGGCCAACCCAGGAAAATATCAGGTGTTACCACTTCTCACATGATACCATGATACCAACCTGCAAAATTTAAATTTAAACTTCTCAAAAAATTCAGAAAAAAAATCATGGATGTTCACAACACATATGTCGACAACGCTAAAAAATCATATCAAATTCGAAATAGAGAAGGAGAAACAAAAAAAATCATCATCAATAGTGTCAAAAGAAGACAAAAGCAAAAAAGGTACTATTTACATCTGAATTTGTCTTTTTTGTTTCTCTTTGTGTATTTTGAATTTCGGTCTGAATTTTTTAGGGGTTGGCGACTTATGTGTTGTGAACATACATGATTTTTTTCAGAATTTATTGACTTGTTTAAATTTGAGTTTTACAAGTTGGTATAATGGTATCATGTAAGGAATTGTATCGCCTGATACTTTCCCAGGCAGCCCAACTAAAGGATATAACCAAACTAGGTCAGACCAAAACGGACAAAAAAGTAGTAGAAGGGGATCATCTCCGACTGGACATTTCCTAAACTGCGCTTCAGCCTCCCCCCTCCCCCGGCACCCTGCGCGATGGGCTGACCTGTTCTCCTATTTTCAAATGAAAAAAAAACACGAGTATTAGTGTGATTCGAACCAGGGATCTCTTACTAACAGGTTATTCATTCTTATCTTCTTTCTTTTTCTTGAAACAGTTTTCTTCGGGTTTATTCTTTTTCTTTTGCTCAATTCGTGAACTTTTTACAAAAAAATGATGATTTTATTTAAGAAAATTTGATGAACCTTTTTTTCAAAATCAATGAATTTTTCGTAAAATTCATAAACTTCTTTCAACTTTGTGAACTTTTTTGAAAATTGATGATTTTTTTGATTTTTTTTCAGATTCGATGATCTTTTTCCAAATTTTATGTTTTTTTGCAAAATTGATGAACTTTTTTCCAAAACTGTGAACTTTTTTTTCAAATTCGATGAACTATTTTCAAATTTGATGAATTCTTTTCAAAATCAAAACCTTTTCAAAATTAATAATTTTTTAGCTTTTGTTACCTTTGTTTTCAAATTCAATGGCACTTTTTATCAAATTCACCATTTTTTAAAAATTCGTGACCCTTTTTGCAAATCCATGAACTTGAAGTTAATGGTCAAAGGTCGCCTAGTCAACAGAACCATTCAACTTTTTTTAAGGGTACAGAACGATTCAACTATGCAAGGGAGACCTGAGCAGCTCGAGGGAGCGGGCGAGGACTGCATAATGCTAATGGGCCGGCCCAACTAACACATGCGTGGGCGTCAGCAAGCTTCCCTAGCGCCTGAAGCGCCAATTAGAACACCCATGCTACTTGTGAGCTGTGAGCTGCATTGGGATGTTCCACGAAGAGGAAAGGTTAAGCAATATAGTAGCAGATAGTATTTCCCTCAGTAGAGAACCAAGGTTATCGAAGCAATATGAGATTCACGCAAATGCCCAATCAATAGTATGTACACACACAATAGCAAATATTTGCACCCAACGCAGGCAAGAGGGTTGTCAATCCCCTTGTACTCGTTAATTACAAGGATCAAATCTGGTAATAGGTGATGGATAAATTACAAAGTAAAATAAAGAAAGAAAATTGTAGCATGGTAATTTTGGTTTTTGTAATATGATTAAAATAGATCCGGGGGCCATAGTTTTCACTAGAGGCATTTCTCTCATAAAAACAGTATACATGGGATAGACAAATTAGTATTGGGCAATTCATATAAAATCACATAGTTATGATGTTATTCATGGCAATGATCATGTATATAAGCATTACTTCCGTGACAAGTAAACCTACTCATGCCTGCATCTACTACTATTACTCCACTTCGAGAGCGCTTCTATGCTTGTCTCTCTACGTACTAAGTTCATAACAAATAGAGTAATGAATGAAGTATGATGACATAATGTAGATAATAAAACCAAGAAATATGATTAAACCCTGTCGTTTTACCCTTAGCTACAAATACGTGTCTCGCTATCCTGTTGTCACTGGGTGAGGACACCGCAAGATTGAACCTACTACAAAACACCTCTCCTGCTGAAGATAAATCAATCTATTTGGCCAAAGCAAACGGATAGATCAGAAAAAAATACAAAGCTATAATAATCTTGCATAATAAAATTCATAAAAAACTCAATTACTTTCAACAAATAACCTGATCATAAACTCATAATTTATCATGTCCCAACAAACACACCGCAAAAGAAGATTACATCGAATAGAACTCTGAGAAAAATATTGTATTGAAGATCAGAGAAAGAGATAGAGAGAGTTATCTAGCTAATCACTATGGACTCGTAGATCTGTGGTGAACTACTCACACATCATCGGGGTGCAACAAGGTTGTTGTAGAGGCCATTCGTGATCGATTCCTCGCCTGGCAGAGTACCGGAAAAGGCCTCCAGATGGTATCGCGGAAGAACAAAGACTTGCGGCGGCGAAAATTTTCGATGGATGCTCTGGGGTTTTCCAATATTTGAGAATTTTATAGCATTGGAATTAGGTCAGACGGAGCCACGAGGGGCCCATAAGGCATCTGGGCGCGCTCTGGGGGTAGGTGTGCCTTGCTTGTTTCCTTGCCGTCTCCTTGTAGGTCTTCTGGTACCTCCCCGAAGCTTTTAGGGACTCTGTAAATCAAAAACAAGCAGAAACCAACAAGTGGCACTAGGACTGAGTTAATAGGTTGGTTCCTAAAAATAATATAAAATTGCATAAAAAGTATTTAAGATTGACAATACAACAACACGAAAAAAATATAGGTACATTGGAGATGTAACAACCCCTCAGACCACAGGTCGCTTACGCGTAGCACCCGCTACTGCATTACAAACGGGCGCGTGAAGCGCCCCCACACTGGGTCGGCCCATCTAGCATTTTTTTCTTCGTGTTATAATCCGCAAAAACAACAACTGGTTCTGAATCGAACCAACGACCTCCCTCATCGATATATGCTGGTGTAACCAGCCCGCCACATACGGTAACCTTCATCTTTTTCCTTCTTGTATTCTTTCTTTTTCTTTCTCCTTTTTTATTTCTTTTTCTTCTTGGTTCGATGAATTGTTTGCAAATACATGAAAGTTTTCTTCAAATCGATGAACTTTTTTTAAAGCGATGTTTTTTTTTTCAAATTTGTGGACTTTTATGTAAAATCCATGAAGTTTTTTCAATTTTGATGAACTTTTTTTCAAGTCGATGAATGTTTTTCAATTTCGATGAACTTTTTTTTTCAAATTCAATGAAGTTTATTAAAAATGCATGAATTTTGATTCAATTTCGATGAACTTATTGAAATAAATGATTTTTTTTAAATCGATGAACATTTTTAATTCTTGTTTTTTTTTGCTTTTTATGACTTTTTTGTTCCCTTTTTCAAATGCAATCTAGCGAACCCAGAGGGAATAAAATGAGATAGACCTCACTGTACATGGGCCAACCAACCTGGGCTAGAGCGTGGGCGCCAAGGAGCTTTCCGATTGGCGAGTTGTAGGTCGCGATCGTCTGAAGAGAGTTATTAGTGGGACGACCAAGTTAGCTCTTTGCTGCATTCGTTCTTTGTTCGTTTTTATTTTATTTTTTTATTTTGTAAATTTTAGTTACATTTTTTGAAATAAAAATATAATATTTTTTAATATTAATAACAATTTATAATTTCAGAAAAGTCACAGCAGAATAATTGTTTTTGTTGGCATAAATTAAAAAACGTTGACAGCTTTTAATACATTTTTCGTGGGATTTAAAAATGTTCACGCGTTTCGAAAACATGTACATGATTTCTTTAAATGGTTATACAATGTACAAAAATGTTTGTAGAATTAAACAAAAATTTCAACTTGTATAAAAATATATGTTTCAGGTGTATTGGAAAAATAAGTCATAAGAAAAAAGTAGACATCAAAACCTATATATGAAACGAATGTTAACCGTGTATATGAAAAAGCTTAAGCCTCTACAAAAAAGATGTTTTAGAAATATACTAAAAATGTACAATGCATATGAAAACAATAGATATCAAAACATATTTTTGAAAACAAAATGTTAATAATGCATTTGAAAAATGTGAAAACATGTATTTTTTGTGACGCATACAAAAATTATACAATGTGTACAAAAAATTAAACATCAAAACATACATTTGTAAAAAAAGTTAATCATTTATAAAAATATTTTTTAGATGTATACCAAAATTTTACAATGTGTACGAAAACATTATATTTTGAAAACAGTAGACATCGCAACATAAAAATGTTACTCATATATTTTAAAAATTTCAACATGTATTCAAATAGAAAAAGAGAACAAAACCAAATGAGACAAAGAAAACTGAAGAGAGAAAGAAAAAGGAAACAAGAAAACTGCTGAAAAAAGCAATATAAAAAGGAAAAAGAGAGGAAGGAAACAAGAAGACCAAGAAAGGAAAAAATGAAGAAAAAACAGTGATAACCAAGAATGAAATGATCAAAACCAGTGAACGAAACTAGAGGAGAGCGAACTACAGCTACACAAGTGAACTAAACCGACATGAACGAGCTGCGCTAACGGGCCGGCCCATATGCGCGCACTGTTCAGGCGAGACGGATGCTATACTCGCTATTAGCAAGATATAGCATTCGCGCTCCGATTGTGCCCTCACAAAAAAAAATATCATCATCACCATTTGTTTTGTAATTATATATAGACAAAGATAGCTCGGCTTGGTTCGTTGAGTATTTTATGTTTTCATACTTTAGGGCAATGTGACACCGTAGTAAGGACGTCCACGTTATTAGGGGCTAAAAGCAGACCTCCATTGGAAACAATAGATAATGGATTATTTTTTGGGATGGTGCTTATCACTGCGTTCATGTTTTCGTCTCCCCTTCCAGACATTCTTGTCTAGCTCCGTCCATGCTTTCTTAACAACAGATGGAAAATGACACCCCAAGAGATCAAGATAGGAGATCCTACGGGTATCCATATTTTGCGTGATGCATCACAAAATTCACATTTTTCATCTCCCGCAAGGCAGTAACATTGACCCGTCGAGAACCTCAGACAAACACTTAATATCTTAATCGATTTTTGTAGACCAAAATGAGAACAAGCCACAGTCAAACTAGGAAAAGGCTTTTTTGAGCTTACAATCATAATCCGTCTATCACAGGAGCATCCTATCCATATCATGAGTAATTAGCTTATCAGCTAAAAACATTTCTGCAACAAAGTGATCATATAGTTAGCAGGAAGTATAAGATTTACTTTGCACTGAAATTATTTAAAATGTATCTGAACATATAAATTTGGGGTTTTCTGATTCCGTACAACATAGGATACAAACTTAGCTAAAATCTTGCACTAAGAGTTGTTTGACTAACCTCCGAGTACAATTACACGTTGCTTGCTACTTTTCTATGCAATGCAATGTGATCAATCCTTCGATTTTTTTTAGTAATATTCCACACAAACAAATTAGTTATAACATATGGGTAACTGAAGAAAAGTTAACACATGGGTGATTCCAGACTTACAGACCAATGGTAGCTTTTGGCTTCAACTGCATGGTAGCACCACCCACAAAGTGGAGGGTCACACTCTGAAATGATTCATTGCTAACTGAGAGGCAAACAATTGTGTAAGCAATTCAATATATTAAGTAATACATAATAGTTGTTGGTTTCCCTTGCACAATGAAGCGGAAGTATTGGCTAAAATGAATAAAATAATGTTGATCCCCACTCTCAACTGATGGGTGTGCA
Source organism: Triticum aestivum (assembly GCF_018294505.1). NCBI lineage: Eukaryota > Viridiplantae > Streptophyta > Magnoliopsida > Poales > Poaceae > Triticum > Triticum aestivum. The sequence continues at coordinate 648,349,615 of NC_057810.1, forward strand.
GAGTAAGAGACTGCATCAACTATCCACAAAAACCAAAGCATAAGACTTAATATTGCATCAAATAGGAGTAGTTTAGAAATGTATCCAGCATATATTGTTCATAATAGTTAGCAAAACGATTATGTGTGTCATGGTCATCTCACCACACTAATGAATGGATCATATGGTTCATCTACATGGTACGTTAATTTTTTCCTGAATCTGCATGAGTTTGTTATTCAGCTAAGAGCATCTATAGTAGGACTCCACAAACTATCCCTCATACGCCCGCGGACGCGCCCGATCAGTGACCAGACAAGAGAGAGAAGGAAAAACGGACCCAATGACACGTCTCCATCGTATCTACATTTTTTTATTATTCCAGGCCAATATTATACAACTTTCACATACTTTTGGCAACAACTTATATGATTTTTTGGGACTAACATATTGATCCAGTGCCCAGAGTCAGTTCCTATTTGTTGCGTGTTTTTTTTGTTTCGCAGAATATCCATATCAAACGAAGTCCAAACGCGATAAAAATTTACGGAGAATTATTTTGGAATATATGTGATTTTTGGAAGGTGGAAATCAACGCAAACGAAGGCCCAGGACCTCCACCACCCACCAGGGCGTGGCCCACACCCCCGGCGCGCCCATGTGTCTTGTTGTCACCCTATAAGTCGGTTGGGGCTCTTCTTCAGGCGCAAGAAAGATAATTTATGAAAAAAAATCGTGTAAATTTCAGCGCAATCAGAGTTACGAATCTTCAGAAATTTAAGAAGCGATGAAGGGCCAGAAAACAGGAACACGAAACAGAGAGATAGATCCAATCTAGGAGGGGCTCTCGCCCCTCCGTCACCATGGAGGCCATGGACCAGAGGGGAAACCCTCGTCCATCTAGGGAGGAGGCCAAGGAAGAAAAATAAGAAGGGAGGCTCTCTCCCCCTCTCTCCCGGCGGCATCGGAGTGCCACCGGGGCAAGGATCATGATTGCGATCTACATCAACAATCTTGCTACCGTCAATGAGGGAGTCCTGGATTAGGGGGTATCCGGACAGCCGGACTGTGTACAACGTCCGGACTATCGAAGCGTGAAGATACAAGACTCAAGACTTCGGCCCGTGTCCGGATGGGACTCTCCTTGGCGTGGAAAGCAAGCTTGGTGATCTGGATATTGTGTTTCCTTTCTTGCAACCGACTCCATGTAAACCCTAGCCCTCTCCGGTGTCTATATAAACCGGAGAGGTTGGTCCTTAGAAGGCCGATCACAATTACAATCATACCATCATAGGCTAGCTCTTAGGGTTTAGCCTCTACGATCTCGTGGTAGATCTACTCTTGTACTACCCATATCATCAATATTAATCAAGCAGGAAGTAGGGTTTTACCTCCATCGAGAGGGTCCGAACCTGGGTAAACATCTGTCTCCCTTGCTTCCTGTTACCATCAGCCTTGACGCACAGATCGGGACCCCCTACCCGAGATCTGCCGGTTTTGACACCGACATTGGTGCTTTCATTGAGAGTTCCTCTGTGTCATCGCTATAGAGCTTGATGGCGCCTCCGATCGTCAACAACATGGTTCAGGGCAAGACTTTTCTCCCCGGACAGATCTTCGTGTTCGGCGGCTTCGCACTGCGGGCCAATTCGCTTGGCCATCTGGAGCAGATCGACAGCTATGCCCCCGGCCACCAGGTCAGGTTCGGAAACTTAAACTGCACGGCGGATATTCACAGAGACTTGATCTTCGACGGATTCAGGCCCGCGCCAGGAGCGCCGAACAGTCACGATGAACACGGCTTAGACCTGCTGTCAGACGATGCTCGGGATATCACCCCGACAGAAGCCTTGGATCTAAATCCGGGGTAGGTTGCGTTGCCCAAGGACGGAGGGTTGGATCCCGCCCCGCAGGCCGTACCCTCATCGGCGATGGAGCCGAACACAGGCCTCACTTCTGAGGAAGCCTGTGACCCCGGACCCTCGGACTCTCATCCGGTTGTTAGTTCCGGTCCGTAGACCCTTGAGCCATCCGAGCCAGACTGGGCTCCGGTAATGGAGTTTACCGCTGCGGACATCTTTCGGCACTCGCCCTTTGGCGACATGCTGAGTTCACTAAAGTCTTTCTCTTTGTCGGGAGGCTCTGGGCCGAACTATGTCCGGCTTGAGTGGAAAGAAGGCGACGACGGAATTCGTTGCCCACCCACCACCCACTTCATTGCCACGGTCGATGATTTAACCGACGTGCTTGACTTCGACTCCGAAGACATCGACGGTATGGACGACGATGCAGGAGAATCACAGGAGCCACCGCTCACAGGGCGGTGGACGACCACCTCTTCATACGATATATATATGGTGGACACTCCAAAGGAAACTAATGGGGACGAGGCAAGGGAGGATAACCCCTCGGGAAGAAAAACAAAAAAATGGGCGTCGTTGGCGCCGCTCCAAGCCCCGCCATAGCAATATCGGCCCTGGAGACGAAAGCAATCCGGATGGCGCCGAAGGGGAATATAACCCCGACCAGCCCGCCTTCGAGCAGGCCGAACATGAAGATGAGCAGGTCAGCCCAGAAGAACAGGCGACGGACGGATACCTGGAGGAGGACAATTACATGCCCCCCTCTGAAGACGAGATTAGCCTCGGCGACGACGAGTTCGGCGTGCTTGAGGATCCCGTGGAGCAAGAGCGCTTCAAGCGTATGCTTATAGCCACTGCGAGGAGCCTGAAGAAGAAGCAGCAGCAACTCCAAGCTGATCAAGACCTGCTCACAGATAGATGGACTGAAGTCCTGGCAGCCGAGGAATATGGACTCGAGCGCCAAACGGCTGACCGGCCACCCCGTGGCCGGGATAAAACGGGATATCAGCCCGAATACCAGCCCGCACCCCCACGCCGATACACTACGGCCCAGGGCAACAGGCAGGACCTGCAAGATATTCTGGAAAACAAAGCAGGACAACCAAGATTGATCTACGGATCGCGGGGGCGCCCCCCAACGCGCGACGATGATCGTCGCGCCGGATACATCATCAACAAGTCCGGCCGGGACGCACACAGCAACCCAGACCAATTTGAGCCACGTAAACACATAGCCCGGCACAGAGGCGCCGCACACCCCCTCTGCTTCATTGACGAAGTGATGGATCATGAATTCCCAGAAGGGTTCAAACCCGTAAACATCGAATCATACGATGGCACGACAGACCCCGCAGTATGGATCGAAGATTTCCTTCTCCACATTCACATGGCCCGCGGAGATGATCTACACGCCATCAAGTATCTACCCCTTAAGCTCAAAGGACCAACCCGGCATTGGCTAAACAGCCTGCCAGCAAATTCCATTGGCAGTTGGGAAAACCTGGAAGACCCATTTCTCGACAACTTCCAGGGCACATATGTGCGACCACCGGACGCTGATGACCTGAGCCATATTACTCAACAGCCCGGAGAGTCAGCCAGGAAATTCTGGACTCGGTTCCTAACTAAAAAGAACCAAATAGTTGACTATTCGGACGCCGAAGCCCTGGCGGCTTTTAAGCATAATATCCGTGACGTGTGGCTTGCTCGACACCTCGGCCAGGAAAAACCCAAGTCCATGGTAGCTCTCACAACACTAATGACCCGCTTTTGTGCGGGTGAGGACAGCTGGCTGGCTTGCAGCGGCACCACGCCACATTCCGGCACTTCGGACGGCCGCGATACTAACGGCAAGCCACGATGCAACAAACATAAGAGATGGAACAACGATGACAGCACTGAAGACACGGCAGTCAATGCCGGATTCAACGGATCTAAGTTCGGTCAGCGAAAAAAGCCGTTCAAAAGAAATAATCAGGGACCGTCCAGTCTGGATCGCATACTAGAGCGCTCGTGCCAAATTCATGGCACACCGGACAAACCAGCCAACCACACCAATAGGGACTGCTGGGTGTTGAAACAGGCCGGCAAAATAAACGCCGAAAACAAGGACAAGGGGCTGCACAACGATGATGACGAAGAGCCCCGGCGTCTGAACGGGGGGACAAAAGAAATTCCCCCCAGGTGAAAACAATCAACATGATCTACGCCACTCACATCCCCAAGTGGGAACGGAAGCGGGTGCTACGGGACGTCTATGCGATGGAGCCAGTCGCCCCCAAATTCAACCCATGGTCAGCTTGTCCGATCACCTTTGATCGTAGGGATCATCCTACTAGCATCCGTCACGGCAGCTCAGCGGCATTGGTCTTAGACCCAATCATCGACGGATTCCACCTCACGCGAGTCCTTATGGACAGCGGCAGCAACCTAAACCTGCTTTATCAGGACACAGTGTGCAAAATGGGCATTGACCCTTCAAGGATCAAGCCCACCAAAACCACCTTTAAAGGTGTAATTCCTGGAGTAGAGACCCGCTGTACGGGCTCTATAACACTGGAAGTGGTCTTCGGATCCCCGGACAACTTCCAGAGCGAAGAGTTAATCTTCGATATCGTCCCTTTCCGTAGTGGTTACCACGCACTGCTCGGACGAATCGCATTTGCTAGATTCAATGCGGTACCACATTATGCATACCTCAAGCTCAAGATGCCAGGACTGCGCGGGGTCATCACTGTCAATGAAAATATGGACCGCTCCCTTCGAACAGAAGAGCATACGGCAGCCTTCGCGGCAAAAGTACAATGCGGCCTACTCCAACAAACCAATCCGGCGACAACTTCGAGCACCGTCAAGCGAGTCCGGAGCACCCTACCACAGGATCATCAGGAATGCCAAGAGCGTGATTAGCAGTCCGGCCTGCGCTCAAGCCCCTTCAAAGCAGCATTCGTGCCACGCGTACACAATTATGCACTCAAGATACCATGGGCATAGGCGGAGGTGCATCAACGACTCAGTCAATAGTGCAGGTAACCGCCAAATATCTTCATTATATTTTCCTCTTACCTTTCAGGACACCGTGTTAGTGCAACATCCTTAGAAGAGCCGAATTGCCAGACTTAGATGGGAGAGACATCCAAGGAGGCAACAGACGTTGTGCGCAGAAGGAAATACCCAGGTGGAATCTATTTGCGATACTTATACCTGCTTTATCTATCTGTACACAGCCTGCCCCTGGATAGGACATGTCAAATAGTCCTATTTATCTCCGCTTAATGCATCCATTGTAAACATACGCTTAAACGTATTATTTGTCAATGGGAGATCATATATAGCGTCAGCTTATTATTCTTATTTGACCATTTTTCCTCTTATAAATGTTCATTCGATATTGCATCCGTACACCTTGGTACGGTCAGTTCGCTAGGGGCTTCTCATGGCGCCCCGTAATATGGCAAGTAAAGTCCGAACACTTTCAACAGTGCGGCACCCCGAACTTATAGCACTATATGCATCAGCTCCGAATCATGTCTTGGGTCCACAGTTGGGATAGCCCGGCTCCCTTGTTTTGGTGCCTTACGTTCCGTTATATCGGCTAAGGTGGCGCAGGGAGAACTACTGCGATTGTGTCCCGGTTCTTCCGGACAAGCGCCTCAGTAGAGAAAGCCAAAAACTAACCGGCATGATGTGGCGAGAGCTGGTCGCTATTCGAGAGGTCTTAAAATCCTTAAAGATTTTCCGCTTTAGGCGATAAATCGGCTTCGTCCGATCTAGGCGTGTATAGCGCCCCAATTCGGCCTTCCGGATTCTAGGGGCTTCTCCGAAATTTAAAAGTGTAGACTTCTATGGCTAACTGAAAGTTATAAAGCCGCATAGTCCGATTGCCATGTTTGCCGCGCCGGACACCTCCTTAAGGGACCAAAGGTTGGATAAAGAGTGTTCGGGTTTTCCACGAACACCTCAGTACTAGTTACGTGGGGGCGGAAGCCGACGATTGGCCTACTTTCAGAAATTTATAAACAGCCACACAGAAGGTAATATTTTAAATAACAAAAGCGCTACATAGCGCAAGTAACTTCGTCCTTAAATTACAAACATGACAGAAGTGAATTCATTCAAAAATGGTGTCCTTGGTACATTCATGAGCCACGAGACGAGCACCCTTCAAAACGCCATCATAGTACATCTTGGGATGGCGATGGGCCTTGCCCTCCGGCGGCCCGTCCTTGACCAGCTTCTCCGCATCCAGCTTGCCCCAATGCACCTTGACGCGGGCAAAGGCCTGGCGGGCACCCTCGATGCAAATGGATCGCTTGATCACTTCAAGCCGTGGACAAGCATCCACCATCCGCTGATCAGGCCAAAGTAGCTACTGGGCAGGAGCTCACCAGGCCACATCCGGACTATGAAACCTTTCATAGCCAGTTCGGCCGCCCTGTGGAGTTCAACCAACTGCTTCAGTTGGTCACTCAGAGGCATTGGATGTTCGGCCCCAGCATACTGGGACCAGAACAACTTCTCCGTTGAGCTCCCCTCCTGGGCATGGTAGAACTCCGCAGCATCTGATATGCTGCGTGGCAGATCTGCAAATGCCCCTGGAGAGGTCCGATTTTGAGTAAGTAAAAGAAACGCCTCCTTCACATGTTTGCTTTGCATTAAGAACTTCTTACCCGCTGCTATCTTTTTGGCCTCCTGGATCTCCTGCCGTGCCTTCTCGGCTTCGGCCTTGGCGTCTTTCAAACTCACAAGAGCCTTCGCAAGCTTGGCCTCTTTCATCTTCAAATCATGCTCCACGGACTCACACTTCTTGCCAAGGTCCCGGAGCTCTTGCTGTACCTCACCCACTCTAGCACTTTGCTTTTCGCGCTCCTAGCATTCCAAGGCCGCCTTGTCTTCGGCCTCGGACATCGCTTTCTTCAAGGACGCCACTTCAGCGGTGGCCCCTGTCACACAATCACGACGCTCTAGCGTTAGACTAGCCAATTTTGTCTATCCTCAAATACATAAGAGAGGGGAATTACTTACCCTTGTTCTCTTCGAGCTGCCTCTTCGTGAGGCTGAGCTCTCCCTGGGCCTGCTCCAGGTCCCGCTTGAGTTCGGCAACCTCGGCAGTATGGGCAGCAGCAGCAAGCAGCACAGCCTGCTTATTCACACGAATACTTATTATTAGACTCATGCGGATTATAATTGACCCTCTGTTTGGCTTTTCTTTTCAAACACCAAACAGAGTATCAGGGGCTACTACCTATCGGGTGGTAATTTTACACATATTTCTTACTTACCTCAAAGCCTGTCAAGAGGCTGGTGCAAGCTTTGGTTAGTCCGCTCTTGGCGGACGAAACCTTCCGAATCACTGAACTCATAAGAGTATGGTGCTCTTCGTCCATGGAAGCGCCGTGAAGCGCTTCCAGCAGACAATCCGGCGCCTCGGGCGCAATGGAAGTCCTTGATGCAGACGGCTCGCCCCTTAACGAGGGGCTGTCCGCCTGAGTTCAGAACCATTGAAGGTTCCGGGATAGTGTTCGGCTGAGAGCCCGGCCTACCGTGGCTCTCATCGACACGATCCGCGGGGATCTTGAACCCCGCGTGTCCGACATCTGGGACCCCGCCTCGGGGCGTCTCCAGAGTCACCTCCCCCCGCTCTAGGAGCCTCCGGGACAACACCTCCGTGTCATCCGCGGGTTGAGGAGTAGTGGCTGTCGGAAGCGAATTCATCTCCGAATCGCTCAGGGACCCGGAGGAAGATACCTCGGGGTGAGCCCTGGCCGGACTGCACATATGTTCGGCATTAAACAAAAGTTATAGAGTGAAGTTATGATGGAGTCCGGACACTTACGATCGCACTGGGGGCTTCCCCATGGGCAACCACCCCTCCTCGCTGAGAGCGGCCGTGGCGGAGTCGTCCGGAAGGGACACCTTCTCCTTCTTGGACGCCCCAGCCTCCCCTTCCAGGGCATCTTTCCTCTTCTTCTCCCCCCCAGTGTGGGGAGGTAGAACCTCTTCCTGATTCCCGCCGCCTCCATGGGAGGAATCTGTCTCGTCGTCATCAGACTACAGGGGTATGACGGCCTTACGACAAGGGCCTTTTTTGGCCCTTGGTCTGCATCCCCGGGCCCCTCATCCTTTCCGGATGAGGCGTCTTCTTCTTCTTCTTCCTACTGCCCTTCGTGGGAGGAGTGTGCCTTGTCGTCTTCGGACAAAGCTTCTGTCACAATCTTACGCCGGAGACCCTTTCGGGTCCCCGGGGCCTTCTTCTCGGCCTTCTTCTCCGGCACCTTGTACGGTGCCGGGACCAGCATCTCCGTCAGGAGAGCATCAGCTGGGCCTTCTGGCAACGGAGCCGGGCAGTAAACCTGCCCTGCTGTCTCCACATAATCCTGAACAAATGTGCATGACTACTTAAGGCACTCCCATGAATATATGGGGAAGAACCGAATCCGATGGTAGCCGGAGAACTCACCTGACTAGGAGCTCGCACGGCGTGAAGCCCGCGGTCCTCGGATGTGGGAAGAGGTACTTCGGAGGCCTTAACAACACCTTCCACGCGCCTTTGTGCGTCATGTCGTAGAGCTTCCGGAGCGTCTGGTGTTCGGCCGGGACGAACTCCCACAGATTGAATGCCCGCCTTTGGTATGGCAGAATCCGGCAAACGAGCATGACCTGGATCACATTGACAAGCTTGATGTTCTTGTCCTTCATGCTCTTGATGCAGGTCTGGAGTCCGGTCAGCTCCGTAGATTCGCCCCAGGACAGACCCTTCCTTTCCCAGGAGGTGAGCCGCATGGGGGCTCCAGATCTGAATTCGGGGGCCGCCGCCCAGTTGGCGCTGCGCGGCTCGGTGATGTAGAACCACCCCGATTGCCATCCTTTTACGGTCTCCGCAAAGGAGCCGTCCAGCCAGGTGACATTAGGCATCTTGCCCACCATGGCTCCACCACACTCCGCTTGCTGGCCGCTTACAATCTTCGGCTTCACGCAGAAGGTTTGCAGCCACAGGCCAAAGTGAGGCCGGATGCGGAGGAAGGCCTTGCACAAGACGATGAACGCCGAGATGTTGAGGACGAAATTTGGGGCTAGATCATGGAAATCTAGCCCGTAGTAAAACATAAGCCCGCAGACGAAGGGATGAAGTGGAAATCCCAGTCCACGGACGAAGTGGGCAACAAACACGACCCTCTCGTGGGGTCCTGGGGTCGGAATGACCTGCCCGACGTCCGGTAGCCGGTGCACTATGTCTGCGGCCAAGTATCCGGCTGCCCGAAGATTCATGACATGCTTCTCCTTGACGGTGGAAGCCACCCACTTGCCTCCTGCTCTGGACATTTTTAGCTTTGCGGAGAAGGACTTGGGCTTGGGCGCTGGAGCTCGAGGGGGCAAGAGTGGGCAAGGGAGAAAGGAGGCGTGGGTAAAAATGAGGAAATCTTATCCCTTTATAGAGGCGACAAAAGCGGTGCGCCTCCCCACTTACCCGTTGGGAATCACTTGCTTCCCAAGCGTCACGATTGATGGTGTGGTGGGGTTACCCATACCCGTATTGATGAGAATCCCGTGATAAGGGGACACGATCTCTGCTTTCACAAGACGTGTCAAAGAAACCGCCTCGTAATAGGCGCTATAGCTGGTTGTGGGAAAACGGTTCGAATGATGATCCGACCGTACTAACATGTCGCATCATCAGAAAAAGTTGTCAGCAGATTGCATTTGTGAAATATCATTCTCTCTACGGTGGCATGTGAAGACCATTTTGTGGATCCGGACACGATTCAAGTGTTCGATAATTACTTGGGAGTATTCGGAGAAGGAACCCGCCTTGCAATGCCGAAGACAATACTGCGCGTTGGACTCATCGTCATTGAAGCCTGGTTCAGGGGCTACCGAGGGAGTCCTGGATTAGGGGGTATCCGGACAGCCGGACTGTGTACAACGTCCGGACTATTGAAGCGTGAAGATACAAGACTCAAGACTTCGGCCCATGTCCGGATGGGACTCTCCTTGGCGTGGAAGGCAAGCTTGGTGATCTGGATATTGTGTTTCCTTTCTTGTAACCGACTCCATGTAAACCCTAGCCCTCTTCGATGTCTATATAAACCGGAGAGGTTGGTCCTTAGAAGGCCGATCACAAATACAATCATACCATCATATGCTAGCTCTTAGGGTTTAGCCTCTACGATCTCGTGGTAGATCTACTCTTGTACTACCCATATCATCAATATTAATCAAGCAGGAAGTAGGGTTTTACCTGCATCGAGAGGGCCCAAACCTGGGTAAACATCTGTGTCCCTTGCTTCCTGTTACCATCAGCCTTGACACATAGATCGGGACCCCTACCCGAGATCCGCCGGTTTTGACACCGACAGTCAACACCAACTTTCTCCCCTCTATGCAGTGGTGTAACCTCTCTATTCCCGCTGTATTTCTCTACAAACATGGTGCTCAACACTACATATTATTATCCATTGATATGTGGTTATCCTATGATGTTTGAGTAGATCTGTTTTGTCCTATGGGTTAATCGATGATCGTGGTTGGTATGAGGTGTATATTTTATTATGGTGCTGTCCTATGGTGCCCTCTGTTTCATGCAAATGTTAGGGATCCCCGTTTTAGGGTGTTGCAATATGTTCGTGATTCTCTTATAGTGGGTGGCATGAGTGACAGAAACACGACCCGAGTAAGGGGGTTGTTGCATATGGGAGTAAAGAGGACTTGAAACTTAAGGCTATGGTTGGGTTTTACCTTAATGATCTTTAGTAGTTGCGGATGCTTACTAGAGTTCCAATCAAGTATGGAAAGTATGTTAGCTCATGCCTCTCCCTCATATAAAATGGCAATAATGATTACTGGTCTAGTTATCGGTTGCCTAGGGACAAATCCTTCTCTTGGGTTACAAAAAGCTTACTAAACTGCTAAGTTTATTTTCTTGTAATTTATTTCGAGTTTTATTCCCGCTAAGTACTTCTACTTTTATTCTTGTTCTAGATAAAGCAAATGTTAAGTGTGTGTAGACTTGTATTGGTGGTTGATAGAACTTGAGGGAATATTTGTTCTACCTTTAGCTCCTCGTTGGGATTTGACACTCTTACTTATCGAAAAAGGCTACAAACGATCCCCTACACTTGTGGGTTATCAAGACCTTTTTCTGGCACCATTGCCGGGGAGCAATAGAGTGGGGTGAATATTCTCATGTGTACCTGTTTGCTTTATCACTAAGTAGATTTTATTTTCTGCTTTAAGTTTTTCTCTACCTTTAGTTATGGATATGGAACACGAAATACCAAAAAAAATTAGTTGTACTGCTACTCGTGGATACGGGGAACCTCCTAAAACCCTCAATGCTCGTTATGTGAAAAATATTAAACACTACTTTGATAATCCTTAGAAAACCCCATTCAACTTGATAATGGGAGACACGTTGGATCAATGTGAATATTTTAGGATTATCGCTTGACTCAAAAAGGGAAACTGTTATGGGATCAAATTGAAATGTTGCATCGGTATGCTTGGAATTTATGCCAGAGATATGATTATACTTGTTTCTCTAGGATGAAGGCTTGACACCTTCCCTTTTCATGTGAATTTAATGATAATGAAACCTTGGCTTCTTATGCTAATGGTAGATATGATTACTATGACATGGAATGTATAGAAGAATTTGTTGCTTTCAATGGTGCTTATGAAATTGAATCTTTGTTTGAAAAGTATGAAGATTATGATGATGCTATTTATAGATCTGAAAATTTTGCTATACTTAAATATTGTAGTGAGAATTATGAATACAATTATGATATTAATGAGTTTATTGAGAAAGTCTACACTGTCCAAGAAGAGACTAATATTTTGCAGGAACTTATGGAAGAAGAAATTGATGACTCATTGGATGAAAAAGATGAGGAGGAGAGCGAAGAGCGAAAGGAGGAAGACCGGATTAGTTACCCATGCACACCTTTTGATGAGAGTAACCCCTCAACTCATACATTGTTTAATTTCCCTCCATGCTTACCGAAGGATGAATACTATGATTGCTATGATCCCGTTGGTTCTTTTGAAATATCCCTTTTTGATGATGCTTGCTATGCTTGTGGCCAAGATGCCAATACTTATTATGCTTATGGAGATGAACTTGCTATAGTTCCGTGTGTTAAACATGAAATTGTTACTATTGCACCCTGATACGTCTCCAACGTATCTATAATTTTTGATTGTTCCATGCTATTATATTATCTATTTTGGATGTTTAATATACATTTATGTGCTGTTTTATATTATTTTTGGGACTAACCTATTAACCGAGAGCCCAGTGTCAGTTTCTGTTTTTGCCCGTTTTAGAGTTTCGCAGAAAAGGAATACCAAATGGAGTCCAAATGGAATGAAACTTTCGCGATGATCTTTTTGGGACCAGAAGCAAACCAGGAGACTTGGAGATGAAGTCGGAGACGCAACGAGGCAGCTACGAGGGTGGAGAGCGCGCCCCCTACCTTGTGCCCCCCTCGTGGGTCTACTAACCTAGTTCCTTCGCCTATATATACTCTTATACCCCAAAAACATCAGGGGAGCCACGAAAAATATGTTTCCACTTCCGCAACTTTCTGTACCCGTGAGATCCCATCTACGGGCCTTTTCCGGCATCCTACCGGAGGGGGATTCGATCATGGAGGGCTTCTACCTCAACACCATTACCCTTCCGATGAAGCGTGAATAGTTTACCACAGACCTATGGGTCCATAGCTAGTAGCTAGATGTCTTCTTCTCTCTCTTTGATTCTCAATACCATGTTCTCCTCGATGTTCTTGGAGATATATTCGATGTAATATTCTTTTGCGGTGTGTTTGCCGAGATCCGATGAATTGTGGATTTATGATCAAATTATCTATGAATATTATTTGAGTCTTCTCTGAATTCTTATATGCATGATTTGATATCTTTGCAAGTCTCTTCGAATTATTGGTTTAGTTTAGCCTACTAGATAGGTTTTTCTTGCAATGGGAGAAGTGCTTAGCTCTGGGTTCAATCTTGCGGTGTCCTTTCCCAGTGACAGTAGGGGCGCTAAGACACATATTGTATTGTTGCCATCGAGGATAAAAAGGTGGGGTTTTCATCATATTGCCTGAGTTAATTCCTCTACATCATGTCATCTTACTTAATGGGTTACTCCGTTCTTTATGAACTTAATACTCTAGATGCATGCTGGATAGCGGTCGATGTGTGGAGTAATAGTAGTAGATGCAGAATCATTTTGGTCTAATTGACACGGACGTGATGCCTATGTTCATGATCATTGCCTTAGATATCATCATAATTATGCGCTCTTCTATCAATTGCTCGACAGTAATTTGTTCACCCACCGTTATTTTTGCTATCTTGAGAGAAGCCACTAGTGAAACCTATGGCCCCTGGGTCTCTTTTTCATCATACTAGTTTTTGACCTATTATTTTGCAATCTTTTACTTTTCGATCTATAAACCAAAAATACCAAAAATATTTACTTTACCGTTTATCTATCTCTATTAGATATCACTTTTGCAAGTAACCATGAAGGGATTGACAACCCCTTTATCGCGTTGGGTGCAAGTTGTTGATTGTTTGTGCAGGTATTCGGTGACTTGTGCGTTATCTCCTATTGGATTTATATATTGGTTCTCAAACTGAGGGAAATACTTACTCTACTTTGCTGCATCCCCCTTTCCTCTTCAAGGGAAAAACCAACGCAAGATCAAGAGGTAGCAGGAAGAATTTCTGGCGCCATTGCCGGGGAGATCTACGCCAAGTCAAGCCATACCAAGTAGCCATCATAAACTCTCCTCTCTTGCATTACATTATTCACTATTCGCCTCTCGTTTTCCTCTCCCCCACCTCTAAAATGATTTTCAAAAAGATTTGCCTTTTCTTCACCCCTCTTCCGTTTGTCTTCTTCTCTTGCTTTTTGTGTGCTCGTGTGTTGGCTTGCTTGCTTTGTCACAATGGCTCAATATAATACTAAATTGTGTGACTTTTCCAATACCAACAACAATGATTTTATTAGCACTCCGATTGCTCCCACTACTAATGTTGAATCTTGTGAAATTAATGCTGCTTTGTTGAATCTTGTTATGAAAGATCAATTTTCTAGCCTTCCTAGTGAAGATGCCACATCCCATCTAAACAATTTCGTTGATTTCTGTGATATGCAAAAGAAGAAAGATGTGGATAATGATATTGTTAAATTGAAGCTATTTCCATTTTCGCTTAGAGATCGTGCTAAAACTTGGTTTTCATCTTTGCCCAAAAATAGTATTGATTCATGGAATAAGTGTAAAGATGCTTCGATCTCTAAGTGTTTTCCTCCCGCTAAGATCATCTCCCTTAGGAACGATATTATGAATTTTAAGCAACTTGATCATGAGCATGTTGCACAATCTTGGGATACGAAATCGCCCTACACATGGCTTGAATTTGTGGATGATTATACAAAAAAATTATGCCAGATTGAATTTTGCTTCTAGAAATCTTTTAGATTCAGCCACAAGGGGCACTTTTATGGAAATTACTTTAGGGGAGGCTACTAATCTCCTAGATAATATCATGGTTAATTATTCTCAATGGCACACTGAAAGATCCACTAGTAAAAAGGTTCATGCGATTGAAGAGATTAATGTTTTTAGTGGAAAGATGGATGTACTTATGAAATTATTTGCTAATAAGAGTGCTTCTTCTGATCCTAATGATATGCCTTTGTCCACTTCGATTGAGAATAATAATGAATCTATGGATGTGAATTTTTTTGGTAGGAAGAATTTTGGAAACAATGCGTATAGAGGCAATTTTAATCCTAGGCCGTTTCATACTAATTCCTCTAATAATTATGGTAATTCCTACAACAATTCTTATGGAAATTTTAATAAGATGCCCTCTGATTTTGAGAATAGTGTTAAAGAATTTATGAGTTTGCAAAAGAATTTTAATGCTTTGATTGAAGAAAATTTTCTCAAGATTGATGATTTAGCTAGGAACGTGGATAGAATTTCGCTTGATGTTGATTCTTTGAAAATTAGATCTATTCCACCTAAGCATGATATCAATGAGTCTCTCAAAGCCATGAGAATTTCCATTAATGAGTGCAAAGAAAGAACCGCTAAGATGAGCGCAAAAAAGGGTTGGTTTGTAAAAGCGTGTTCTTCTAGTTTTCATGATAATAATGATGAAGATCTAAAAGTTATTGATGTTACTCCTATTGAATCTTTTTTTCCAATATTAATGTTGATAAAGATGAGACTGGATATGAGTCAACTTTAGTTAAAAGGCGTCCCAATGATTCGGAGTTTTTAGATCTAGATGCAAAAATTGATAAAAGTGGGATTGGAGAGGTCAAGACGTTAAGTAGCAATGAACCCACTATTTTGGATTTCAAGGAATTTAATTATGATAATTTTTCTTTAATATATTGTATTTCCTTGTTGCAATCCGTGTTGAATTCTCCTCATGCTTACTATCAAAACAAAGCTTTTACCAAACATATCGTTGATGCTATGATGCAATCTTTTGAAGAAAAGCTTGAATTAGAAGTTTCTATCCCTAGAAAACTTTATGATGAGTGGGAACCTACTATTAAGATTAAGATTAAAGATTATGAATGCCATGCTTTGTGTGATTTGGGTGCTAGTGTTTCCATAATTCCAAAAACTTTATGTGATGTGTTAGGTTTCCATGAATTTGATGATTGTTCTTTAAATATGCATATTGTGGATTCACTATTAAGAAACCTATGGGAAGGATTAATGATGTTCTTATTGTTGCAAATAGGAGTTATGTGCCCGTAGATTTCATTGTTCTTGATATATATTGCAATCCTACATGTCCTATTATTCTTGGTAGACCTTTCCTTAGAACGATTGGTGCAATTATTGATATGAAAGAAGGAAACATTAGATTCCAATTTTCGTTAAGGAAAGGCACGGAACACTTTCCTAAGAAGAAAATTAAATTACCATATGAATCTATTATGAGAGCTACTTATGGATTGCATACCAAAGATGACAATACTTAGATCTATTCGCGTTTTATGCCTAGCTAAGGGCGTTAAACAATATCGCTTGTTGGCAGGCAACCCAATTTTATTTTTTTCTTTGCTTTTTGTTCCTGTTTAGTAATAAATAATTCATATAGCCTCTGGTTAGATGTGGTTTTATGTTTTAATTAGTGTTTGTGCCAAGTTAAACCTTTAGGATAGCTTACGGTGATAATTGTGTTGATCCTGCTGAAAATCAGAAACTTTTGCGCCCAGGAAAATAATTTTCATAATTCACAGAAACGTGATTTTGATCTGATTCTTTTTGATCTGGATTGTCTCACAAATTTCTCAAGTTTTCCTAATGTTTCAGAATTTTTGGAGTTACAGAAGTATTCGAGAGTTACATATTGCTACAGACTGTTCTGTTTTTGATAGATTCTGTTTTTGCGTGTTTTTTGCTTATTTT